>NC_090024.1:159325693-159627777 GCF_037176765.1 Anolis sagrei
TATTTATTTGCTATTATCTGATATAAAGAGTCCTAATGTTGTTGCTTCTTGTGGCTCACAATTACAAGCTTTATTAGTGTGTTGTCTTCTCTTTTTGAGTTATCATTCCATACTGCAGTTCTGAATGCACTTTGATGCATACTAACTGGTGGTGCATACTAACTAAAACGTCATAGATTTTCAAAGTTGTAATACATAATAGGTTTTTGTAATTACTTATCTCTGAAAACATATTGTAAAAAGAACAATAAAACAACTTTAATTGGGCAGGTACATCAGCAAGCATTGATTGTGGCTGAAGTAAATGAGCATGGATTAAAAGTGAAGGATGGATTAAAAGAGAAGGATAGAGAGTGAACAATGTCAATATAAGTTCAAGGGATAATTATGTGCATGTGGCTTGAGTTTTTTAAGGAGCTACAGACTGTGAACTGAATTCATTCTCTATAATTTCTCCCAAACTCTCCCCCCCCCCCCCCAATTTCACTATAAAATATGTGAGATATTCCATCCTTTCTGATTGAACTGATTGAACTAAATAAATCAACCCTTGTGTAAATTTCCTGTTTGGTGAGGCACCAGCACTCTTTGGAAAAGAAAGCTAAAGATCTTATAAAAATATAGCTTCCATGATTCCATAGTATTGAGCCATGGCAATTAAAATGGTATCAAACTGCATTAATTCTGTGGTGTGTCAAAAATGTTCCATAGTTGCTTCAAAAATGAAAGACTAGAAAGTTGAGCGCAGTGTCATTGCTTAGATACTACACCATCTAGTGCTCTCTTTATGCTATAACAGATTGTTGCTGTTGAATGGACATTGTTGGTACAGATTAAGCATCTCTTATCTAGAGTTCCAAAATCCGAAACTCTCCCAAATCCAAAATGATCCATTTGAGTGGCGGAGATAGTGACACCTTTGCTTCCTGTTGGTTCAATGTACACAAACTTTGTTACATGCACAAAAATGTATAAAATATGATATTATCTTCAAAGTATGTGTATGAGGTGTATTTGTAACATGAGTTAATTTTTGGTTATACTAGAATTCCATCTCCAAGATATCTTATAATTTATGAATATGAAATAACAAGATATTCCAAAATCTAAAAAGAAAGACTCTAATATTTTGGATAAGGGATATTCAATACATTTAACACATACATTTAACATAAGTGTGGTGCTACTGAATGGAAATATTCCAGTTTTAATATACAGTGAATGAATGATTACTTCTATTATACTATGTACTAAAATGTGATAGCTCCTGTTTAATTTTCCGGTTCTTACTTTGAAAGTAATTGTTATATTCCAGAAACTTGGTTTTTGCGGTTGCCACAAACTATGTTGAATTGGTTGAAACTCAATGAGCTATTCATTGAAAAACTATAGCAAAATGTGCTGTAGGTTGTCTCGTAGAAACAAAGTTGTTGCAGTTTAATATACCTTTACTGTGTTTTTAAAAAGGAAAATTAGGAAATAACATTTATAAACCAGGGACAAAAATCCTGTTACACAGTGTTATTATTGTTTCTAGTAATTCCCCTAGAAACAATAATTGGGGGGGGGGGGGGCACACCATATTGTTTCTGGAGGATTTTGAAAATTTATTGGTCACAGGCTCTCATGAGCAGATAACAAAGAGAAAATTGATCCAATCTGTATCTTGGCATTCCCCTTTTCAGTAAATGCATTACCACATTTGAAACTAGTGTGTTGTTACTATGTGGAAATATTCCGGTTTAAATAAATGGTGAATGAATGATGACTTCTACTATTAATGTTTCTAGGAGTTCCCTTAGAAACAATCTTAGGAGAGGGGAGAATATCAGATTTTTTTTATTACAGGCTGTCATGAGCAGATGACAAAGAGGAAATAGATCCAGTCTGCTTGGCATCCCCTTTTGGGGTAAAGGGTAGGCTTCTGGAATGACCTCTCTTGATTTTGAGGTTTGGTGACTATGAAAGGGGCTTCTCTTGGGGCTTAATGGGAGGTTTCTCACTCTTAAGAAGTTCTATTTCATGGAGGGAAATCAAATGCTGATGTATTATATTAGGTTGGAAAGATATAGTCAAAGTGAGATGATAAGATAATTGTTGAGTGCTAAAATGTTGTGCAAGTATAAATTAATGAAATAATACGACCTTTTAGTGGCTTTGGAGAGGGGAGTGTTAATACTCAGAGGACCAAATAAAATGTAGAAGTTTATTTAATAGTTACTATAGAGGAAATAAGATGTCAGTACCTACAACGATTAGCCAGAAAAATAGGAGTCATTTGTTTTCCCCATTTCTTTAGTTTAATTTTGTTAAGAACATGGATATTTTAATTTAGTGTATTATGTTATTTTAGGGATTTTGTTTTATCTTATTGTTTTATTTAATGTAGGCTCTGTTAATACGGTTGTACAATTAATTTGATTGACTCATGTTGAAAACTGGGTGATTTTCTTTTGTATATACCATTATGGATTTAAACCAAATTGGTCTGTTTCTATTCCAGCATGGAACAGCACTATCTGAAGTGACTTGCGTGAATCTAGAGACTGGAGATGTCAAAAATCAGTGAGAATATCATCACACAATGGATGTCCAACATATTATGTAAGGAAAATGTCATGGTAATATCAAGCAGAGGAAAAAGAATAAGTTGGTCTTGGTTTCTTGACAATTCAGCCAATGTATACTGGGAAATGAATCTCAGACCCATCTACGCTGCCATATAATGCAGTATCAGAGTGCAGATTAACTTCATTGAACTGGATTATATGGTAGTGTAGATGGGTTATATGGCAGTGTAGATGAAGTTTTGGTATCACTTTCCAATAACCATGGAAATCATGCCTCTCTTTGCGATTTTTTTGTGTGTGTGTCAGGAGCAACTTGAAAAACTGCAAGTTGTTTCTGGTGTGAGATAATTGGCTGTCTGCAAGGATGTTGCCCAGGGGATGTGGGAGGCTTCTCTCATGTCCCCGCATGAGAAGCTGGAGCTGACAGATGGGAGCTCACCCTGCTCCCTGGATTTGAACTGCTGACCTTTTGGTCAGCAATCCTGCTGACACAAGGGTTTAACCCATTGCATCACCTTTCTCTTTGTGATAAGAGTTTTGGATGGTTAATTGTCATTTTAACATAGTCTAGCTTTGTTTTTTTTTATTAAAAATTGGGAATGTTCATCTTGTTGTTGCCTAGCTTAATACGCTGTTTGTTTGTTTTTTCTTGTCTAGTTGTTAACTTGAGTTCTAATTTCTTCATAAACATTTGTGTTATGGTAAAACTTATTATCTTCCTCCCGCTGCCCCAATTGCTCCTAGATATTATTAGATTTCCTTCCTTGGTGTGATTCATTTTCTAGTTTGTCTTTGCACAGAACTTCTGTCTGCCAGCAGGTACCTTTATTTAATTCACATGGCATATATGTTATCATATGGCGTGTTTAATTCAAATTAGCATAGTTCTTGTTAGTTAAATGAGCAGAGTAGGGTTCATTTTCTGTTACAGAAGAGGGGAATTTGTGGTTCTTAAGAAGCTCAAGATGGAACAACTATAGGTGCCCATTTGAACACACACAACTTCACAACTTCTGAGGATGCCTGCCATAGATGCAGGTGAAACATCAGGAGATAATGCTTCTAGAACATGGCCATATAGCCTGAAAAACCAACAACAACTCAGTGACTCCAGCCATGAAAGCCTTTGACAATACATAAAACCTTCTGAGTTCCCTCATCAAATATGCATGCATTTGCATCACATGTCCTTCTGTTGTTTCTAACATTAACAAGTAGCACAACATTCAAAGCTCTTTTCCTGTTCTCTGATACCTTTGATCTAATCTCTTTTCTTAGAGTTTGCTTTTCTTCCAGCTACTTTGTCTAAAGGGTAAAGCCCAGTGTAATAATTTCCTGCCATAAACACGGAAATCCTGTTGTTAGTCCAACTCCCCAAAGTTTATTCCAATCATGTTGCCCAGGTCACATAGATTTCTACAATGTGGGTTAGAGTTTTGCTGAAAGGCAAGAAGTTATCCAAATGATTTAACATGACAATGACAATGATGCTGAAAGTGATCATCGCCAAACAAGCTTCAACCATATTTTCACTACAACGTAGCACATTTCTCAGTCTGCTGGTTATACTATACAGAGCTACATGCTTGACCACAAAGCTACCAAGCTTGATTTGTTATATATCTGGATCAAATAGGAGATAAAAATATGTTTTTGGATGAAATACATTAAGCTACATTGGTATTCCCTGAGTACACACTTCAGATTTCTATATTTTTTTCTTCTACAATGTACATTTATGGGTTTATTCGGACTAAATGTTATATTTTGGCTTAGGCCAATTGACAAATTTTGACCTTTTTTGGGAAACACATTGCATGGTACATGTTAGTAATCAAACTTCTGATTCTGCTGAAATAATCAACATCAATTCAACCAATGTATATTTGCTGATACTAATAGTTTTTATTTATTTTGTGTCAAAAGCATTGCATAAATAATTATTTTAAAACTGATAAGATAAAGGGAACACACACAGCTAAATAATTTTAGACCAAAAATGGTCAACAGTGACCACATTGTCTGTAGCTTTAAACGGTTCTTCCTCTGTGCATGAGGCAGGGCATTGTGGGCAGGCATATAGATGATGAGTTGTGTGTTCTGCTCCGCAGTCACTCAAGGTGGAGGATTCTTCTAGATAGTGCCATTTTGCCAGGTTGTCTTTTGATCTGCCAACTCCACTTCCCAGTCTGTTCAGGGACTTCCATGTTGCCCATTCTTGGTTTGCCCCTAGAGGCAGACCCTCATGGGGCCATCCATTTGGGATTGCCTGGTTTAGCTACCCAGAGGGATAGTCTTGCTGTTGCTGGGGGAACATTAAGAAAAGTGGTGGTTCTCATGAAACTTTTTATTGATTTGAGTCTAGTGGGAGGAGTCTGATAGCCATGCAGTGGATGGCTTTCACAGTGTTCAACCTTACTTCCCATCACACATCGGGGGACAATGCCAGCTAGCTTTTAGAGTCTATCAACAGGTGTAGGTTTGAGACATCCTGTGATTATTCTACATGTTTCATTCAGTGCTATTTTCATCTACTTCGCGTGCGCAGACTTGTGCCAAACAGGCACAAGTTTATAAATGTTTAGCTCAGAACACTAATCATTTAGTGATTTATATCACCAGAACCTGCAATTAGGGATGAGTAGGGAATATGGATTTACATTTTTAAGACTAATGAGAGGGATCAAAATTTAATTACCTGACAAAATCCACACCTCTCTTGTGTTGTTTCAGAGCTCTTGATTCAAATATGTGTTTTCAAGATATGTATTGTAAAAAAGAAAAATATGGTTATAATATTTTTGAGAGGATATGCATTTAAAGACCAATCCTGTGGTCCTGGAGATGATTCCCTAAATCTCTAAAACTGATTGGTGGAATACTCGGGTGTGTTAGAGGTCTTAGTCCAGGCCCATACTGCAGTTCATAGGTCCTTTCTCAATTCTCCTGTCCATCTCAAAAATATTTCACAAGAAAATGCAAATTTATTTGAGATTTTTTCCTTTAAAAACAAGGTGCAAGAATCGTACCTTCTTTGTACAGAAAATATCACAAAAGGAAAAGTTTTAAGTACTCCTGCTTTTGTTTGTTGTTTGTATGTGTCTCAGATTTTTCAACCTATCTTCGAACCTTGGAATGGAAGATCCGATCTTAGATATTTTTTCTTGGTCTTTCCACTCACTGTATTGTCCCTCTCTGTGCTGGACAACTTCAGCAGATCAGGCAGGAAGCATTTTCCACTCCTTTGACTCTATGGAAAACTACAGATACGCAAATAGGAATAGGACACAGATATGTTGAATCTACCAACTTTTCAACCTCCAACCATACCCCAAATGTAGAGAGGCCTTTGCTTCTAAACAGAGAGGATTTGTTTAATTTTAAATTTGTTTGTTTCATTTTTTGGTTGGTCATTGTTATTTTGCTAAGACTGCACAGAAGAATGTGAAGGCCAAGAAATAGCTCTTTTCTTATTTTTGGAAAATTTTGATACTCCAATAGCAGAACTCCAATCAACAAAGTTTAGGCAATGATAGAATTGCCATTAGGCTGCAATCTATTATATATGGAGAAATCCTATTGTATTCAAGGGGTTTTTATTTAGGAATAGACATATATAGATTACAGTATGACATGATCCTCATTAAATCTTTAGGAGCCGAAGGCTTAAATAGCATTCAAAATGCTTATTTAAATATACATTACACATGAGTTTTACTATCAGTGCATATATGAGGAAATTGGTCTGGCTTGAAAACAAAAATGCAACATTATGCTTTTTCACATTTTAATTGAAACTGGTTTTGAAACTTGATTTCTGGTTTGTTTGTTTTTTAGTTTCTTCTACTTACACTAAGTAACAAAATTTGGAAAAAATCTGTTCCTGATTTGAAAGTGCTATTGTTTGTTTAATTGTGCGATAATTAGTTTGAAAATAGTTGCTATACTCCAGAAACTTAATTTTTGTGGCTGCCATAAACATGGAATTGAAATATTTGTTGAAAACCTATAGCAAATTGTGGTGCAGGATATCCCTTAAAAACAAAGTTTTACAGTTTAATAAACTTTTTCCATGTTTTAATGATCGACCCAATTAGGAAATGACATTTATAACCCAGGGACAAAAATCGTGTTACATAGTGTAATCAGTATTCTTTTGTAGTTATCCTATGATTGCATAGGAGATAAACAAAATTCCATTTTATACTCCTAGCTCGACATTTAAATCCTTGTTGTTATCCTTTTTCTTCCTGACGCCTTTGAATTCCTCTCCTTAGATACCATTTTGATGCTATAACATGATGCAGTCCAGATTTCTAAGGAAGAAATTATGAACAGGTTAACAAGCTCCAAGTTATTTGATTCTGAAAGAAAGTTTTGGCAAATTTTAAATAATATTATTGCTCATAAAAAGCACATAAATGGAACAAGTTCTTAAATAATAAGGGCACATGCCTTCTTTCCTCCCACGATACAGGCTATAATGAATATGTTTATCTTGAAATTGCTAGCTAATTTAGTTGTCATGATCCAAATTGTTGGATCATGACAAAGTTAGTTCCCACTGAAATCAATGTGCGTCAAGTTAAACATATGATTTTCACATAGTTTTCCATGAAATAAAGACAATTGAATTTCATTAATGCTTTCTGATCAATGTGATCAACATCATATACAGCAAGACAGAACTCTCATGTATAGGATTTACAGGTATGCACAGCTTCCGGCCCATCTATTATGAAACCCTTCCTAGAATCACAGAATTGGAAGAGACCACATGGGCCATCCAGTCCAACCCCCTGCCATGCTTGAAAAGCATAATCAAAGCACCCCTAACAGAAAGCTATCCAGTCTCTGTTTAAAAGCCCCCAAAGAAGGAGCTTTCACACATTTGGAGACAGTTTACTGTTGAATTATTATTATATTTAATTATACCCCGCTTTATCTTCCCAAAGGGGACTCAAAGGGGAATCAAGTCAGAAAGTTCTTCCTAATGTTCAGATTGAATCTCATTTCCTGTAATTTGAACCTATTGCTCTGAGCCCTAGGACCTCATCACATTGAGATCCTTAAGCCAGGAGACAGTAGAAGAATCTGCCGTGTAGTGTCAGGCAGCCTACAAAACCAGCATTAAGCACCGTGCCTCATCTGCATCACTCCCTTCCCCATCATAAATGGGAAACCGTCATTCCTCGGCTTCCCCCCACACTGTCCTCAACTTACCTAATGGGAACACGGGTAGCCACCCGTGTTCTCAGGGCTCCGTCCTACAACACTTCCAGGATAGACCCTCACTGAAAGCAGCCCAACGTCATGTGATAGGTTCTGTCCTAGAAACGTTGTAGGAAGGAGCCCAAAGTCTGTGTGATGAAGTAGTCTCCAGAGCTATTCCTATCCAGTGTCCAAATGCAGGGGGAAGAGATGGAGATGGAAGCCTTCTGTACATATCCATTATCTACATGAAATTCCAACCCATGGTGGGAATAGGCTACAACCCTATGGAAACAGTACATTTGTCTACAAGCAAACTGCTTTCTGGGTGCACCTATACTATAAAATTACTGCAATATGATATCACTTTGACTGCTGATGCTATGGAATGATGAAAGTTGTAATTTTACAAGTTTTTTTGAAATTCCCTGCAAAAGAGTCAGGTGCCTCACCCAACTTCAGCTCCCAGTATTCCTTTGCACTAATCCATGAGAGCTAAAATGGTGTCAAACTGCATTAATTCTGTGTAGATGCACCCTGTATTGAAAAGACTCTTACCCCCAAGGAGCCCCGTATTTGTCTGCTAGTATGAAACCACTCTTCAGACTTTTATGTGCATAAGTGTGGAATAGAGTTGGTAGAGACAGCCTCACTCTTGTAATCCATGGAACAAAAATGTTTCATAACCAGATACAAGATACAGAAAAAATGGCATGACTTTACTGAGTCTTGAAACTTTTTCCTCCCCCTCTTATCAGATGTTTTTCACTTCTTCAATCTTTCAAAAGAACTTACAGAACAAGAAAATACATGAAAGATTACACTGATATATATTATTTCAGGGTTATAGAGGTTTGTATCATTCATTTTGTGACCATATAACATGCTCTTTTAAGTATAAAACTGTTACAGAAACTTGCTTTCATGAACTGAGGTAAATTTCATATGACTATTCTTTAAAATGATGATGTTTTGTTACCATGAAATTCATCTTACTGCTTAGGGGGAGATGAAGGCAGTAACATGTATATATGTTTCAAAAATGTGTAGCTGACTTTCCACAAAGTAAGTGAACTGATACCTTGCAAATATTTAAAGCAAGGAGCCAAAGTGGTATGTTGATCAGAAAACTGGAAAACACAATTTACAGTTATCTATCATGAAGTAATTATTTGTACTGTGTCACTCATTCAGTTCTATTGTTTCCCTTTTTCCATTCCTGATTTGTGTAATTGTATACAGGGTTTCTAATGTTCCAGGCCTATCAACTACCACTTATAGTTGATTAAACTCATTATATCAAACTCATTCTATCAAGCTGTTAAATATATTCCCTTCTCTTCTTACCTGAGGACTGCTTAATTGTACATCTAAATGTAGATGTAAAATTAAATAGGCATATAGTAAAAGAAGAAAATAATATTTTACAGGTTGACTAGAAAGTGACAGCATCCAGGCCAGCCATGAAACTACCTTATAATGGGACTTCCAATTGGAAATGCCACTGCATGGTGGTCATACTTAATGATCCTGGTGAGGGGACCACATTAGTTTTGGCAACCAGCAATAATTGCTTCCCTGTCATGGAGACTTCTGAGGCAATCTTGACTTGAATCTATTGTCTGTCTCTGGTGCCTGAAAATAAAATATTTTGCTGCTTAGCAACATGAGTTAGAGAGAACAGACCAGAGATAACCTTGCACCTCCCTGCAAATAAGCATTTCAGTGGTAAATAACCACCATTTGATTGATTTTAACTGATATATCTCACTACTGTTTAAAGAAAATTTCCAGCTACTGGAATAACACATACTTCCAAGACTAAGCTTCTGTAGACTGAGAAATAATAAATAAATAAATAAATATAAGAAATAAAGAGGAAAAGGCATAGTATGACTGATTGGACTTTTAAAGACAGCTACACTGGAAATCAAATTTGTGTGTGTGTGTGTGTGTGTGTGTGTAACAATTTGGGGAATTTAATTCTTAAATAAGGGAAAGTGTGTTAAATAAATACATATTAGTGGGATAATGATGCCTCCCAACCTGAACTGAAATTAAATGTTAGATGGGCTATTTCTAGTTAATAAATTGTGGCTCATGGTAGTTAAGGTGGGATACGACAACCAAAAAGATTTCTTGAGCTCAAGCTTCTTTCACTGTCCAGCATTTACATTTGTGCATAGAAACTGGAAATACTGCTGAAGTAATACATCTGACTTTGGTATTAAGTGAAATATCTTAAATTTCTTGAAGATCTCATCTCATTTTACAATTTCAAAATTTCCCCAATGCACGTTCCATGTTCCCAGTGGCATCACATATGGGGTCAATGGGGTGACACTATTCATTACTGCACTGAGTAACACCAACTCTAGTGACTCTAGTGCATGTTACTATTACAGTATTGTGCAACTTCAACATTTCCTTTCATAACTGAGCATGTCATCAGATGAATGTCATATTAGTATTACTCCAGTTCCATATTAGACCCACTATTATATATAATTGTGTTCAACTTGCTCCAGTACCTGTTTTGAGCACCATTGATCTGGAAAACTCAGTTTCACCACTTTCTCTTGTTTCATCTTGTATTGTCTTATTATCATAGGGGTTTAGAGTTAAAAGTACACCCTTCCCCAAAATGTTCATAATCTCTTGAGGTAGTATATCAACTCCAGCAATGTAGTCTTACATCAGCTTTTGAAGAGATGTAGGTATGATGGACTCCAAATTCCTGTGTCTATACAATTTCCTGCTGTGCAGAAATGGGTACAGCCCTCAAGGAATAATCTGATCTAAAAGAAATAACAAGGCTTGTTTGTGCTTTGCTGCTTTGATGGAGTATGTTAAACAGTTCAAGTCCTCCCAAGTGTTGCAACATGTGGCTCGCCTTGCTGTGTTGTATGCCCTAGGGTGAACAGCAGCAAAATAGCCTCAGTATTGATCTTACAACAGACTGCCCATCTGTCAGTTGGGCAATACACAGTGCTCATAAGCACAATGCTCAAATACAGCATAAACATAATGCACAGGAAATTATTTCTGCTCCCAAATGTTGTAGAAAATAATTCACACCTTATTACTAAACTATAGTCTTGGTTTTCACTTGCCATGTATGTTCTCTTTTCTCAGATTGTTGAACCAGCTTCAAATTTACAGAAGGTTATACAGACCTTTCCCCCTCCAGCAACATCCCCACCAACAAAAAAAAACCTTCCCTCTCCAGCATATAGCTAGAATGCTTTGGGAAAAGTGGTGTAACCAAACATGATTTTAGCTTCATGTGTTACCTTCCCAACAAGGTCCCTCACCCCACTCACCTATCATTAGTAGAACAATAGAAGATCGCATCACATTAAGCTTTCAACATAATGTGTGATTTGACCCTCAGAGTAATGCTATATTAAATCTTGAAGCTCAGAGATACAGCGGGGAGGGAGAATACCCAATCCCAGCAGAGCTGGTGACTCTGTTTGAACTGGAATTATGATCTCATTCCATCTGGACCCATTATTTTCCTACTAGTAATTCTCTTGGAGCAGCTACTGGTGTTTTATAATGCCAAATGAACTTCCTAAATGTGAATCAGAACCCTATCAGGAAAGCATTCACTGCTTTACTGCCTGCTGCCAGATACAGCAGGATCTTGTAAATGAACTGAGTCACTTATGGAATCATTTCAAGAAGACACTGATGGTGTTGTCTTCTCTCCAGATGCTATCAACATTATCACATTAAATACTTCATTTGTGGCTGGAACAGAGCATTATATCAGTAATGTATTGGAATATACCTATTATTACACAGAATATGTAAAGTAATAAAAAAAATCTAGTTTTCAAGGTTGTTAACATACAAGTAGATCTGTTTTCTGAGTATCTCAATACCTGCTGAGAAAGTGTCTCAGAAATATTACTTGTCAGTTAGAAGAAATGGCAGCTCTCTAGGTGTGAAGAATAACTTGTAGACTTTATAGAGCGTGTCTATTGAAATATCAAATATCAAAATGCAAGCAAATTACTTTTATTGATTCAGTGTTTGTTTTTATTTTTCCTAGGGTTAGAATGGCTTTCCTGTCTCCTGTTCTTCTTGTCAGCCTATGTTTCAAATGTCAAAGTTGGCAGTTTTTCATGTTTGACTACTCTCCCCTCATCTTCACAGATTGTTTCCTCTCTACATTTTTGACAGTAATTTAACAATAGCATCCTTGTTGTCCTTAAGTGTGAAATGTTTGGGCGCTCTTCCTATGGGGAAAGGTAGTACTCATTGGTCAATGTACACAGTCAATGCTGTGTGTAGAACAAGAGTCACAACTCTTCAGCTAATCCCTTCCCTTGGAGGGCCAAGCTATGAGTGTTTCACAGCCAATCTCATGAGTATTATTATTATTATTATTAGTTGAAACGCAACAAGATGAGTCCACAGCAAACAAGATCACTCTGCTGGCCGTCGGACACTTCCCAAGTGTCTAGGACTGTGTGATGTATCGGCGAATAATGTGTGCAGATCCCAGTAAGGTGGCCTTGTAATTTTGTCAGCACCGATTGTGTTTAAGTGCAGGCCAAGGTCTTTAGGCACTGCACCCAATGTGCCGATCACCACTGGGACCACCTTTACTGGCTTGCGCTAGAGTTTTTGCAGTTTGATCTTTAAATCCTCATATCTTGTCAACCTTTCCAGTTGTTTCTCTTCAATCCTGCTGTTGCCTGGGATTGCAACAACTTAAAAAAAAACTATAATGAGGTCAGGAGTATTGTGCTCCAAGACTCTGAATTTGGAACTCAGTCTGAATTTGGAAGTCCCAGAATAGTTTGGCATGTTCATTTTCTGTAACTTTTTCAGGCTTGTGATCCCACCAGTTCTTTGTTGCAGGCAGCTGGTATTTGTGGCACAAGTTTCAATTATTATTATTATTATTATTATTATTATTATTATTATTATTATTTCTTACCCACCTCTCCTCATTCTCAAGGTAGATTACAACACTGCTAAAATACATAATAATTTAAAAACACACCATAGAATACACATACTAAAACATATTTCCGTAAAATACATATTAAAATACACAAAACAAAAGCTAGACATAGATGATATGATGGCTAATAAGCCATCATATCAGCACTGAAGAAAATTCAGCTGCCCAGTCAGTTAGCTACTATATATGGAGCTGAAGAAGTTTCCATCTGTCCAATTCATGTCAGTTGTCCAAGAGAGTTGAATTTGCTATGACTCTGAATATTTGTTTTCCCTCACACAAATTGCAGTCAACTGCCGTGTGATGCTTGGGAGTCTGGAGAAGGAGCTTCTTTCAAATACATTTAGCTTCCTGGTGATTTCCCCAAGAAAAAGCAAATCAAACACTTTCTGACTAGCCAAGCTTTTCAGCATATATGCTCATGCTCCTGCCCAAGTGAAACGTGATTGGTCGTGAGAAATGAGGATGTGGGCTCATGTTACCAGCTTCCAGCAGTGAGGGGGAGATTTAGAGGGAAAATATATTTATGGTTTACTTACACGAGGGTTGAGGAGACTTTTCCATACAAAATGTCAATGACATATAGGATATTACAAGCTTCAGATTCTAGTAGGTGCAGGCAAAGCACTGCCAAATTCCATGCAAAAAAGCAAAAAAGCGAAAGCAGTATGTAGGCCCACAAAAGTGGAATAAGGAGATAATTATACCACATTTGGTTAGGCCAGGCTGAATTAAATTAGTCCAAAAATCTTAGTGGTTCAAGGACAAATAAATGTCTCTTACACACATTAACATGGCAGGAATGTATAATCTGAAATGTGGGATTTGGTCTGAAATGAGTAGATTTGAGATAGACATCTCAATGATGAGCTACCAGGGGAGAATTCATCATAAAATGTAGGACCTCTCTAGAAAGTTTCATTTAGCATAATGTAAGCCTATATATCAGTGAAACTTAAGAAGGAACATAAACTAAAGTAAGACACAATGGGGTTCTAAGCATTACTATACTTTAATATATACATTTAAATCCACGTAGAAATTAATGCAAAAATACACGAACAGCTTATAGTGCAGCACCAATTAGGTCAGTTCCACAACTACTAAAATGGGTTAAGTATTGCTACAAAATAGGTCAAAATTTTGATGAGACATATCAAGAATACAAGATACATGAAACTAATAAGACAATGTGTAATATGTTGTCACAACCTTTGAGAATGCCTGCCATAGATGTGGTGAAACTTCAGGAGAAAACACTTCTGGAACATGGCCATACAGCCCGGAAAACTCACAGCAACCCAATGTGTAATGTTTTATTTTTATTTACATTTTAAGATGAACTGGATCATCCTCTAGGCTCCACTTCTCTGCACTGTCAGCACGCTGCCGACACGGAACACAACGGAGACCTGCTGGAAGTATGCCTGCATCATTTGATGGGCTCCATATGATGCTATGAACCACCTCTTTTTGCAGAAAAATCTCCTGGGTACAGAAGCATCACATATCTCAATTTGCCTTCTCATCCAATGTGGTTGGCCCATCCACAGTGTAAATTGAGCCAAGAATTCGATTCTGCTCCTACTATGTACAAGTCATACTCTGCACTTCATTGCACGTTTTTAAAGACAGCAATGTCAGACACTTAAAAATAATATAGTCAATAATCTGCCTTATGTCAGGCCTGCAACAAGTGCTTTCTCTAAGTGCTGTTCTTTTTAAAGTGTAGCATGCAATATTCCTCTTCTTTCTGTGCTTCAAGTCCCATATTTTTGAAATCTACACAAATATAAAAAAATCTAGAACACACACTGCTTCACACTAGGATTTTATTTCACAAGATGGTTTCTGCTGTGAAGCTTCCGATCACAGATTCCACTTAAACATTAGGGGAAAAATCCTAATAGTAAGAGGTGTTTGACAGTAAAATATCCTGCCTTAGAGATTTGTGGAGTCTTTTTCTTTGTTTTTAAACAGAGGCTAGATAAAGTACTTTGACTGTGTATTCCTGTCTGATAGGAGGTTGGACAGAATGGCACTTTTGGTCTCTTCCAACTCTGTGATTCACCCATTTGAACTGAAGGAAAGATTTTATCTCCCCAAAGTTGGTGATTACTGCATTAAGAGCTCATACATGTCCTTTGTGTGAGGTACATTCAGGGAAAGGGCTATGATTATTACAAAATCACCCAGAGTCTTCTAGGTGTGGGAAATGGCTCTATGCACATCACCCATACATAGACACACACATATGGGGAGTGCAGATAGTCCAGCATTTTATACCCAAAGATAAAGGCCTGCATTCAGCTTCTTTTTTAATGATGTGAGTATTCCCTGAGTAGAATTAATGTCAGAATTCTCATACTAATAGAATTTGAATTCTTGTTGACTGAATTAACAAAATAAACTTTCAGAAAGATAATAAATAAATTGAACATCTGATTTCCTAAAGCTTTTGAGATTTAGTAAAAAAAATAATATTTTGTTCATTTTAAAGAAAATATATGTACAATTACTAATATTAT
Source organism: Anolis sagrei (assembly GCF_037176765.1). Classification (NCBI taxonomy): domain Eukaryota; kingdom Metazoa; phylum Chordata; class Lepidosauria; order Squamata; family Anolidae; genus Anolis; species Anolis sagrei. Next base: position 159,340,984 of record NC_090024.1, read on the forward strand.
TTTTAAAGAGATTCATCTTACTACTGCAACAATGAAAGCCTCACAACGAACATGACAAAACCTTCTACCTGTTTCCTCTAAACCTTTTCTTCTTGTTCTAAGATTTTATATTTATGACACATACTTGTGTTATAAATACACCTATCTTAATAATAAAAAACCAAAACTTTATTTTTAACCCGCCCTCTCTCCCACAGGGGGACTCAAGGCAGCTTCCAAAGACAAAAACAGCAAGCATTCAATGCCATCTAAAATACGGCAGTAAAATAAAAACAGACAAACGGTTAACAACGAACAGTTTAAAAAATCCAATAAGGTCTAAGAAATGTAGTCAATCAACCTGTTAATAAAGCAATATAAATTCATGCCATTAAAATTCAGAAGTTAGAATAAATTTAAAGTGAATATTAGATTAAGCTGCATAAATTCTATAAAATTGTACTTTTATTATCTTTGTTTTTAATATATACTTTTTCTATTAAATATAATTATATTTAAATATATTTTAACAGGATAAATATTTAATATTAGGCATTGCACTGAAAAATATGTAGTAGCCTCATTGGAATACAACTGAAACCTTGAAACCTTTTATACTACTTTCATGAAGTGAGAATGAAACATCCACATGATCAGAAATAAGGAGGGTGCAATAGCCCCATTCTTCATGCTGATCATATGGGTGCCCTGTTCTGGTGTTTGTAAAAGCGTTTGCAATGTCCAAGACCTCACATGGCACTCCATTGCCATCTAGGAGCAACAGTGAAATGACTGTGATCCCATCCCTTTGCTGATAAGCTCAAGGAAAGGATGATGACATGGGTGGCCTATATGGATGGTGGATTGGGATGAATCAGAACTGATCCAGCTGTCCAGACTGCCCCAAAGCTGCAAGATACTCAGAGTTTCCAGCAAGTTATTATTATTATTATTATTATTATTATTATTATTAACTTTATTTGTACCCCGCTAGCATCTCCCGAAGGACTCGATGCGGCTCACATAGGCTGAAGCCTTAAAACACAATACAACACATCATAACACAACAATAAAACAGGAGCAAATCAAAATAATTAAGCAATAACAACAACAGTAACAATACGTCGGACACTTTAAAACTGGGCCGGCCAGAGCAATGGGTACAAGGTTAAAAGTGCTGAGATGACAGGAGGAGCGTAGGATTAAATAAATGCGGTGTGCAGCAATCTTTATTCTACTAAAGTGCTTCTAGGACTTGGTGATGGGGAATTCCTAATCTGAGAAGGCACAACGGAACAGCCAGGTTTTTAGGTTCTTTCTGAAAATTGCCAGAGTAGGGGCCTGTCGAAGATCTTTTGGGAGGGCGTTCCAAAGTCGGGGGGCTGCCACAGAAAAGGCCCTGTCCCGTGTCCCCACCAAGCGCGCTTGCGACGTGGGTGGGATCACGAGCAGGGCCTCCCCAGATGATCGGAGTGAGCGTGTGGGTTCGTAGGTGGAGATGCGGTCACGCAGGTAGGGTGGTCCCAAACCATTCAGGGCTTTGTAGGTGAGCACCTGCACCTTAAATTGGGCTCGGAAAATAAATGGCAGCCAGTGGAGCTCCTTAAACAGAGGGGTAGACCTCTCTCGATAATGAGCCCCAGTTAGCATCCTGGCTGCTGCCCGCTGGACCAATTGGAGTTTCCGAGCCATTTTCAAGGGCAGCCCTACGTAGAGCGCATTGCAGTAATCCATTCTAGAGGTGACCAAGGAGTATCCTTCAACTTTGCCTAAAATAGGAGGTTCAAACTCAGTTTGAACCTCAAAACCTCAGGTTACACACCAGATGTATTATGAAAATTTAATGTTTGCCTTTTTTGTATGTAAACTGTCCTGAGTCCCCTCAGGAGAAAGGATGGTCTATAAATAAAGATTATTATTATTATTATTATTATTATTATTATTATTATTATTATTAAACAGCCAGATTTCCATTCTCAGTGAACCCGGGATTTCTGGTTTATGTAGATCAACCCTCTCTAATGGGAAGTCTATATGGCAAACCACATAAGATTCCCAAATAGAAATAACCCCACTATCTACCCAAATTCAGAAATGCATTGTGCAGTTCATCAAGTTTTATAGTTGCCATGGTCTTCCATAGGATTTCTGTCCCCTTTGATTCCAACCTAGGTTTTCTCTCTCTCTTTTTCATATGTCAAGGCTATATCAAGTGCTTCTGGCTTCCACTAGTTTCTAAGGCAATCTAATAACTGACCTCTCCTAACTGAAGAAGTTCACAGGAGAGTATCACATATCACAGTCACTGATAAGTACCAAAGTAACATTCTACAACAGCCTATTTTTATGGAAAGAAGCTTCCCTTAAATTTTCCACAATACAAGGGGAAGCATAAAACACATAAGATAAAAGAATCAAACTATTGCTTTCAAAGAAAGAAAATATATGGGTGCCATTTGGGTAGGTTGTTGTTTACATTACATTTATGATTGTAGAGAAAATACTGTTAGTCATTTGATTGTTTCATTCCAGTAATTAAATAGTCATAGAATTGGTATATTGTTTCTTTCCACAAAATGCAAGCATTTCTGCACTTCAAAATTTAGAAAAAATATACACATAAACACAAATCAACAATGAAACTGGTGAATCTGAAATCTTTATAACTAGTTATATTACTGCTTGCCTAAGGCTGGAGGCCGGCCATTCTTACAGAAGAGAAGGCTAAACAAATATGAATACTTAAGACTTATGAATAGGCAGCCAAGCGTCTGGTTATTTTGGATTGTCACTTTTTGTCTTTTAAGTCCTGCACCCTTGTCTCTATGGAACTGGCATTTAAGTCAATCAAGGAATAATCTGCATACCCACATCATAATTCCCTCCGGTTTTGTGCCCTTCCAGGGGGCAGCTTTGAAACAGACTGGACCTTTAAACTGACCAATGATCAGTTATTCTTCTTCCCTCCACAGGGATCTCCCCCTCCTGTCAGTAACATCAGGGAAACCTCCAGCCAATCCCTGTGTGGATCTTAGCTGGCACAGTTTTTCAGCCAATCAGGAAGTGGCACGGAAAGTCTGAATGGCTGTCAGAACTATATAAAATACCTTGTATTTTTCTATGGAGTTATGCTTGTATGTTTAGAACACTGGCCGGTACTTGCATCCCTTTTGGCCAAATTGTAATAAACATCTGCAGTTTGCCTTCAACCTCGAGTGCTTAAACCAACCTAGAGTATTAAACCAAATCTATCCTGGCTGATTTGGTTTAACAGAAGCTCGCCATGCATGGACCACTATATCTGGGGTCCTAGCTAAAATCTCATCAAGATCAGAATGATAATCATTCATTTTATGGATGAAATATTCACATGAGGAAGAGCATAGATAGAGTCAGGTAATTTTTGATTCCATATCAAAACAACATTTGGATAAAGCTGTTATTATATATTAATTCAGTCAGTTCAAGGTGCATTTGAAAAACTTTTTTGTTATTATTTCTGAGCATGGGACATGTCACAAATCTCAAAGTCTGGATATTCCTCTTATACTGAAATCACTATTGATGATGTTCATTTGCTTTGAACAATCAAACAAACAAACTTTATTTATATCCTGCCTCATCTCTACATGAGGACTTAGGGCATCTATTTGTATCTACAGACTATGGATCTTTAGGTTAGAAAACCTTTTCCAGCTTCAAAATGGGTTCTTGCAATTCGGAAAGGAAGATTCATTTTGAAACAGTTTGGGGAAAAAAATACTTAGATGATTTTAGATAAGGCAACATGTTTGCTTGATAAACCAGAGTCAATGCTTTGAAAACTTACTTTTTTTGACTACAGCATCCAGAGTATCCTTGCGCACTCAGCTAAGTGGAGGATTTGATACACTATAGTCCAAAAGGTATAAATATAAAGTTACAATATTAACTTTTCCAGACTGTGGCAGTTGTGATTTCATATGTGTTCAAAAGGGAAACAGGAAAAACCAAATAACTATCAAAACAAGGTGTGTGAATGTCTATTTGAAAGGAGTTTTAAATTAGCTACTATGTGCCTTGCCTCCAAGTCTCTGCTAAGGATAAGATCCAACAAAAATGGAAATTCTGATACTTGAATTAGAACCCACTGTGCTTATGTTAAAGAAAATCACTGCCAGTACTTGAGATTACTTAATTCGAACAGTCCAAAGAATAATATGCATCAGATCAAAAGTCACTAAAAGAGTTTCTGGCTGTATAAAATAGAAGTTAGTTGACATCCATCAAGGGATTTTATTCCCCTCTTGAAAGCAATTGTGAATAACATGGACAGATGTTCTTAAACAGAGACATACTAACTATTCAAAAATTTAGAAGGTACTGAATGTCATTTGGAATGTGCTAGACCAGTTACAGTTATCCTTCCTTTTCTTTCATCTTACTGAAGAATCTACAGATCAAAACACATGCTACTCATTCAGTCCAGTTGGACCAGCGTCTAGTGTGGAAGAGCCAAAAATCTATCACATTTGGGCTTGTTTCCTTTATTTATTCATTCTGCCTTATTTCTGTGAAACGTTAAGCCTTCATGCATTATATGAACTTTTAGATCATCATTCTGGCAATCCTTGAACATTCTCCCTCATCATATTCAAGACATTTACAGAAATATCTAATATTTTAAATGGGTGAAGAACATACATGTACATAATGCAAGTCTTTGCCCATGTTTTAGGAACCTTACTGGAACATGACTCACATCAAAAATCCTGTTTACAAGACTTACATTGCATGGAAGAAATGAGGAAAATGGGGTCACAAAATGTAATCAATCATGTTTCATTTTATGGATTCAAAGTTAGAAAGAAAGTTGTTTATCCAGAGTCACAATACTGAAAGTAGCACTTTAGGGCAGATTTTTCCATTCTGGATCCCAAGAATTCAAAGCCCTTGAGAGGTATCCATAAACCAGGGATGGGAAACCTCAGTGAACAAGGGGGCAATTTTCACCCCACACATTCAGAAGTTTGTGCTCTATTTCTACTTCTAGGTTTTTCAGCTTAAGACATTTTCAGATGATGTGTGTGTGTGTGTGTTTAAAGCTAAATTCTTTGTGTAACTGCCTTATCAATAACAACAAAAAAACATTTGGGGTCTGGTGACTTCTGTTGATAGAGAGCTTAAAGGAGCAACCCCAAAAGTATTAGGACCACCCTTGTAGAGTAATGCCCCTAGTTTTAGACTACAATATGTACTACAAGTAGTTCATTGCAATTGAAAATGATTGACACCAACACGTCCATCTTCTACTTCTCCTTCTTTCTCGCATCCTTCTTCTCCTCCACCACCTCCTTCTTTAAGAAGGAGGTGGTGTATAACATACTCCTGGGTGTATAACATTCATGGTATGAGCTGCTCCCACAGTCCACACAGTTGTGTCCACACATAGGAGAGCCAACAAATACTGACATATCATGCTAAGGTCCCAAATTTTAGATGGCTGGATGAGTATTTGGGCTGTTAATGTCCAAACCTTAAAGAAGATATGTTGACAGACAAGTTACTGACAGCTGGGTGAAGTATAAGAAGTATATCTGGGGATAGGATTATCCACAAACAAATTAAGAGAGTATTGTTTCATACACACAGGCAACAAGAGAAATATGTTTCTAATGAGGAAAGGAAACATACTAGAATGCTACAAATACAATAGCATCATCGCTTAAGAATGATTAAGCAATCTCTTCTTGCAAGGAAATGCCTCATTATAACAAATAATTTCCTAGGGGATTGTCTATGTTTTTAAACACATGCTCTTTTTGAGGAGGCATGTCAAATGCAAAAAAAAGGGGGTTGTTAAGAGTTTTTAAACAATAGCTCAAAAATAATGTAAAAAATCCTTTACCCAAAGACTTACAAAATAATAGTAACCCATTATCTTCCTCAGTTACAACCTAGATTAAGCAGTCCAAGATTAAGCAATCTTAAATGCTCTTTTACCAATTTTCACATTTCACTAGTATGATGTAGAATAGAATTTTCATCTAAACAAATATCCAAACTATTACCTATGTTGACATTAGCATTTTAATTCATTTCTATGAGATCATTTGTTGACTGACTCTGGTTACAACTTATCCATGTTGTTGTTTATTTGTTCAGTCGCTTGCGACTCTCTGTGACCTCATGGACCAGCCCACACCAGAGCGCCCTGTCAGCCGTCACCACCCCCAGCTCCTTCAGAGTAAAGCCAGTCACTTCAAGGATACCATCCATCTATCTTGCCCTTGGTCGGCCCCTCTTCCTTTTTCCTTCCATTTTCCCCAGCATCATTGTCTTCTCTAAGATTTCCTGTCTTCTCATGATGTCACCAAAGTACTTCATCTTTGCCTCTAATATCCTTCCTTCCAATGAGCAGTCAGGCTTTATTTCCTGAAGTATGGACTGGTTGGATCGTCTTGCGGTCCAAGGCACTCTCAGAATTTTCCTCCAACACCAAAGTTCAAAAGCATCTATCCATACATTCTGCTATTTTAAAATATTATACTATGTAACATGATTTTTGTTCCTGAGTTATAAATGTCATTTTCTAATTAGTTCTATCATAAAAACATGGGAAAAGTTTATTGAACTGCAAAAACCTTGTTTTTGCAGGACATCCTGCAGCACATTTCGCTATAGTTTTTCAATGAATATCTCAGAGAGTCTCAACCAATTCAACATAGTTTATGGCAACCTCAAGAATGAAGTTTCTGGAGTATGACAACTACTTTCAAACTAAGTACCACACAATTAAACAGGAATAAAACTTCAAACCAGAAACATATTTTTTTAAAAAATATTTACATAGTGTTATGGAATATATAATATTTATTGTTCCATTTGTTTTAAATATATGTTTTCTTTTAGCTGATTCAAATATTCAGTTATAGTTATTGATATCTCTTGTCTGATTTTCATCAGCACTTGAATGCAGCATGTACTTGAGAACTGTTTTGTGAAATGACATGAAGTTTTGTTTATAGTGGTATGGTTGTGTCACGTAGTCCACCATATGCAGGGTTCTATAATCAAGGATCAAGGATCTACCTAGCATAATACTCTGTCTCTAATAACAGCCATATGTCTTCCTGCAAATCTAATAAGTAGGCTACATTATGGACAACCCCTATGTTCCTAGTATTTGGTGGTCATCAATTACTTACTTACTTAGGCGATCCCTCGTTGGACGAGTAAGATGGTCTTCCATCATGGGTTTCCTTGTGGGTCCGCATGTGGCTGTGGAGCCCTATTCTTGCTCTGCATCTTCTTCCGCAGTGAGGGCATTGCTTTCCAGGTGGAAGGCGGTCCCGGTCGGGGTTGGCTTGACGCGCCTTCCTCCTGGCGCGTTTCTCTCTTTCACCCTCCACTCGTGCCTCCTCGAATTCTGCAGCACTGCTGATCACAGCTGACCTCCAGCTGGAGCGCTCAAGGGCCAGGGCCTCCCAGTTCTCAGTGTCTATGCCAGAGTTTTTAAGGTTGGCTTTGAGCCCATCTTTAAATCTCTTTTCCTGTCCACCAACATTCCGTTTTCCATTCTTGAGTTCGGAGTAGAGCAACTGCTTTGGGAGACGGTGGTCAGGCATCCGGACAACGTGGCCTGTCCAGCGGAGTTGATGTTGGAGGACCGTTGCTTCAATGCTGGTGGTCTTTGCTTCCTCCAGCACGCTGACGTTTGTCCGCTTGTCTTCCCAGGAGATTTGCAGGATTTTCCGGAGGCAGCGCTGATGGAATCGTTCCAGGAGCTGCATGTGACGTCTGTAGACAGTCCACGTCTCACAGGCATATAGCAGGGTTGGGAGGACAATAGCTTTATAGACAAGCACCTTAGTATCCCTACGGATGTCCCGGTCCTCAAACACTCTCTGCTTCATTCGGGAAAATGCTGCACTTGCAGAGCTCAGGCGGTGTTGTATTTCGGCGTCGATGTTGACTTTGGTGGAGAGGTGGCTGCCAAGGTAGCGGAAATGGTCGACATTTTCTAATGTTACACCATTAAGCTGTATCTCTGGCATTGGAGAGGGGGCGGCTGGTGACTGCTGGAACAGCACTTTGGTTTTCTCGATGTTCAGTGACAGGCCAAGCTTTGTGTATGCTTCTGCAAAGGTGTTGAGAGTGGCTTGTAGATCTTCTTCTGTATGCGCACAGACGACATTGTCATCAGCATACTGGAGTTCTATAACAGATGTTGTTGTGACCTTGGTTTTGGCTTTCAGTCTGCTGAGGTTAAATAGCTTGCCGTCTGTCCGATAGATGATTTCCACTCCGGTGGGAAGCTTCCCATCAACAAGGTGTAGTATCATGGCGATGAAGATGGAGAATAAAGTTGGGGCAATAACACATCCCTGTTTGACACCCGATTCCACCTTAAATGGGTCACTTTGGGAGCCATTGCTGTCCAAGACTGTTGCCATCATGTCATCGTGGAGGAGCCGCAGGATGTTCACAAATTTGCTTGGGCACCCGATTTTTTGGAGGATGGTCCAGAGAGCGCTGCGATTCACTGTGTCGAATGCCTTTGCAAGGTCGATGAATGCCATGTACAGAGGTTGGTTTTGTTCCCTGCATTTTTCTTGGAGCTTTCGTGCAGTGAAGATCATGTCCACGGTTCCTCTGGAGGGGCGGAAGCCGTTCTGGGATTCTGGGAGGGTGTCTTCTGAGAGGGGCAGAAGGCGGTTTGCAAGGATTCTTGCGAGGATTTTTCCAGCAGAGGTTAGAAGGGAGATACCTCGATAGTTTCCGCAGTCTGTTCTTTCCCCTTTTTTGAAGAGGGTGATGATGGTGGCATCCTTGAAGTCTGCTGGGATTTTCTCGGTCATCCACACTTTTTCTATGAGCTGGTGGAGTTGGTGTGTCAGCGCAGGTCCTCCCTCTTTAAAGATTTCAGCAGGGATCCCATCCGGTCCGCTGGCTTTGTTGTTCTTTTGTTGGCTGATGGCATTGCTGACTTCTTCCAAACTAGGCAGTGCTGCAAGCTCATCCCTGGTTTGTTGTTGCGGGATTTGTGAGAGGACCTCTTCGGCCACACTGGAGCTGCGGTTTAGGAGGCTTTGGTAGTGTTCTTTCCAACGTAGTGCAATTGACTTTTGGTCCTTCAGGAGTTTGGTTCCGTCTGATGAGCGTAGAGGCTATATGCCATGGTTTCTTGGCCCATAGATGACCTTTGTGGCTTTGAAAAATCCTTGAGCATTATGGGTATCTGCCAGGTGTTGGATTTCTTCAGCCTTCTTTGTCCACCAGATGTTCTTGAGTTCTCTTGTCCTTCTTTGGACCTCAGCTTTTGCACTGGCGTAGATCTTTTTCTTAGCAGCACAGTTGATGTCTCTCTGCCATGTTTAGAAGGCTTTCCTTTTCTTGTCGATTAGCTGTTGGATCTCGATGTCATTTTCGTCAAACCAGTCTTGATGTTTCTTGGCTTGGTATCCAATAGTTTCTTCGCAGGCTTGGATGATGGAGGTCTTCAGTTGGTTCCAATGTTCCTCAACATTTTTGGGGTGTACTGTGGGTAGATGGTCCTTGAGTGCTGTTTGGAGATGGGCTCGCCTGGAGGGCTCCTGAAGGGCTTGGGTGTTCATTTTGCGCCTTGTCTTTCTTCCTTGGAGTCTGCGCTTGGGGGCGATCTTGATAGCCATCGTGGATCGGATTAGCCTGTGGTCGGTCCAGCAGTCGTCAGCACCTGTCATGGCTCTTGTGAGGAGTACGTCATGGTGGTCTCTGGCACGTGTGATTACATAGTCTAAGAGGTGCCAATGCTTTGACCGGGGGTGCTTCCATGATGTCTTGAACTTGTTTTTCTGGCGGAAGAGCGTGTTGGTGATGACAAGGTTGTGCTCCGCACATTTGATGAGAAGCAGGATGTCATTCGAGTTGCTGTTTCCAACCCCGTCTTTTCCTATGGTGCCTGGCCACAGGTCGAAGTCTCGCCCGACTCTTGCATTGAAGTCCCCCAGGAGAATGATTTTGTCCTCCTTAGGTATCCCCGATAGGACAGTGTCCAGCTGATAGTAGAATTTCTCCTTGATGTCTTCATCAGGGTCTAGTGTTGGTGCATAGGCACTTATGATGGTTGCCCGTTGGTTTTTGGCAAGATCAATTCGGAGGGTGGAGAGTCGTTCGTTGATGCCAGTGGGTGCTTCGGACAGATGTTTCATCAGATCATTTCTTATAGCGAAGCCAACTCCGTGCATTCTTTGGTCTTCTTCGGGCAGTCCCTTCCAGAAGAAGGTGTAGCCTCCTTTTTCTTCCTTCAGCTGTCCCTCTCCTGCTCTCCGGGTCTCCTGAAGGGCTGCTATGTCGATGTTGAAGCGTCTCAGCTCCCTTGCGATGATGGCAGTTCTGCGTTCGGGGCGTTCACTGCCACTGTTGTCCATCAGAGTCCGTACGTTCCACGTACCGAAGTTCATTTTTCTTTTTTGGCCGCAGGGTGGTGACCCCACTGGATGCGGCAGTCCAGTCAGGGATAAGTGAGGCAGACTATGTTTAGGGCATCTTTTCTAGCCCCCTCCCCATGTGGGGTGAGCAGAGTGGGTCCTAAAAAGGGCTGCTCAGTCGCGGATACAGCTGCCGAACTACTCAACTGCCTCGGACCTTGAGGTAGAACGACTGAGTCCGTACCCACCGCCCAAGTGCCAGTCTGTGACTAGGGGCTTCCAGATTTCACAGTCCTGCCCCCGTCGCCACTCGCTGATCGCCATGGGACTTTGGTTGCTTGGTTTTTATTTTCTTTGGAAGACGCCTGTGCGTGGGTTTTTTTAATGTGTGGAGGTCAGTGCACAACTGAACAACACACAGTCTTCACAGAGTGAGGTTCCACTGGTGATGTAGTTTAACACAATGACCATGGCTTCTCAGTCTGTTGCAGCCTTCTTCCGCCTTCGCAGCCGTTGTAACATGTGCCATGTTATCCTCCGCCTGCTCCGCCGTTGAGGTCTTTGGGTCTTCGGACTGTGCTTGGTCTGGGACCTCCCCCGCGGCCACTCCTGGGAGTGCACGACTCCAGTTGTTGTGCCCACAGGTTCATCGGAACACGCAAGCCCCCTCACCACGACAAGGTGACAGTCCATCGAGGGGGTGGTCATCAATACAAGTAATTCCGCACAAAAACATTGTGATGCATTTTTGTTATTTAAAGGTATTAACCTATGCCGATGGCTGCAGGGGTCAGAACAAATACCTAAAGAGAGGTTCTCTGATTTAACTTGTTTCATGTGCCCATGTCATTTTTTTATAGTTTTAGGTTGTTTTTTTCCATGGTTAGTTTTTGACTGGATTTAGCCTGGGAAAAGGCACAATGGAAACTATCATTGAATGAGTTCAGCTAAATCACAGATTTGGAGCCCATTGTACTTCGCTACTCCAACAGCAAGATCTAGACATGAACTGGGTTTTATTATTTCTGGCCAGAAAGGATGTCAGTTCAGTCTGCATTCTAAATAAACTGACATAAAATGTACATGTAGACAGCATTTTATCCACTTTGACAGCCATTCAAAATACCTGTACCTTCCCCTGATTGGCTGAATATCCAACCCATTTTGGATCCAGGCTTCCATTGGCTGTGGATTCCTCCTGGTGTCAGACTGCCATGGCGGGAAAAAGGAACATCTGTGGTTGGGTAGTTTAAAGTCCAAGTCCATATAAAGGTCCAGCTCCATGAGGGGTGTGAGACCAGGAATGTGTTGATGTCAAATGCAAATAGTCCCATGATTAACTTAATGTCCAGTCCAAGCAAAAACAAAGAGGTAGTCTAGAAAACACAAAAAGGTGATTGAGATTATTTGATGGAATAATAGGCTGGTCTTGCCCGCAACAGATCTGTTGATCTGTATCAGCCAATATACCTAATCTCATCAATTGAATCCTGGAAGTTCCCCAGCACACATAAGAGGATTTATCAATGAGAAGCAGTTTGTTTCACTGAAATACAATAGATATCCCGTCAATGAGACCAGGCTGCCTTCAGACTTGCATACATTCGCTGGCTTTAGCTCGTTTCCTGTCCTAAAGCATAGGATTAAGCAAAGCTGTTTACAGATCTAGAGTTTTAGCAACACTTTGAAGATTAATTCATAATCTTAATTGTAATCCATAAAATTATTGATTCATAAAAGTAAATTTCAGAAACACAGGGAACTATAGCTAACGGATTTTTGCAGAGTTGTGAAGGAGCAATCTTTTGACATTGCAAAAATGGTTTTAAAAGAAAAAGAAAAATAAATTCATTTTTTATTAATCTCTCCATTTGTGCTTAATTATGAGTAGGGTCAATTTCTCAATAACACTATCTCAAGGTATCGAATCACATTCTCAAAATTAGGTTAGTAACATATGTTTCTCCTTTAATCTTCAAACCAATACAGCTCAAATGAACCACCCCACTCAAATCAGAGACACTAGCTGCCACTGAAATGAAAGTGATCCCTCAAGACCACTCTTTTTTACTAAGTTAGAACTGACTTTATTATGGTGTTCAGTGTAAATGCTTTCTTTAATAATGAGTTTCATAAAGGAGGAATCTGGAATGAAGGTTCAGCATAGCAGCCTATGCCTCTAAGAAAGAATAAACACCATATACTGGCTGTCAAAGTTAAGACCCATTATTATGAAGTGTCATTTTAAAGAACAGAACGCAGGCCTCCTGTCAATTCTGATTCTAATGGAGTGAGAAAGAAAAATAAGTTCAAACTGAATTGTTGATTTTTTTCAGAACTAATTTAAATAATGAACTTTTGTTTTGAAATGCTCATTTGTTATAATGCTACTTTGAGATTGTTGTTTTGACAGAGCTATATCCCCACCAGAAGTGCCAGTTTTGAGTTAAACTTAACATTAAGTTCAGCTCAAAAGATGAATATATTTTAGATTTGCTTCACTAAAGCTGTTAGGATAAGTTTAAATTGGTATTTGAGTCTGTTGCTGGTGTTCATTTGCTTGAACAATCTATGTGTGTCTTAGACAGACTATGGATCTTTAGGTTAGAAAATCATATCTAGAGAAGCCACTTGTGTATGTTAGTATAAAACCAGCTATATCTGGTAGGCTAGCAGGTGCCTGGCAGACTGTGCCCTTTTCTTTTAGACAGGTGGCTTCCATTGCAACTGATATCAAATATCTCTTCTCAGCTTCATTCTTAATTTTAAAGAAGCTGTCCAATGTGCTGATCTCTATCCATAAATTAGGCTTAGCACTTTAGAAATACAGTAGAGCCTCATTTATCTAACCTTTGCCCATCCAACATTCTGTATTATCCAATGCAGTCTGCCTCCCACCCGGCTCCACAGCTGTTTCAATGCATTGCAATGTTTTGGTGCTAAATTTGTAAATACAATAATTACTACATAATGTTACTGCTTTTTCTGTGGATTTGTTGTAAAACATGATGTTTTAGTATTTAATTTGTAAAATCATAACTTAATTTGATGTTTAATAAGCTTTTCCTTATTCCCTCCTTATCATCCAACATTTTTGCTTATCCAACATTGTGCTGGCCCGTTTATGTTGGATAAGCAACATGTTGGATACTGTAGCTCCTTTAAAATCCAGAATAGATTCACTGCCCTACTATTAAGCCATAATTTCTGAAAAAAAGTAGACAGGCAGTAGAAATGAGGTTGTCTCAAGCTGTTGTGTGCTCAGGGGCGGCTCAACCCATTACGCAAATTAAGCATTTACAGTATAGTTAATTTTGCCCAGGGGCACTCTTGAGGCACTCTTGGGGAAAAATAGACCTTGACATATGTGAGCTATAGTTACTGGGATGTATAGTTCAGCTACAAAGAGCATTCTGAACTCCACCAATGATGGAATTGAACCAAATATGGCACACAGAACTCCCACGACAAACAGAAAATATATATCAGGGATTGGTTGGGGGGGGGGGGCAAACTACTGTTTGCTTACCATTGAAAATTACCGAGGGCCGCCTCTGTGTGTGCTATCAATTGTCCAGAACAGCTACAGAATAATTGTCACCTATCTGTAAGAGAACAGAGAGTAGTTTGGGGGAGAAAAACCCCTTATGTAATTTCTGTCTCACTGAGTTTAGAAAGTATACAGAAAAGAGAGCATGTGTGTCAAATAAACCTGCTTTATACCATAGTCCAGAAGAAAATTAATTTTGGCTTTTAAAAAGGCTTGGCATTCTCATCAATTCATTTTATATTAAAAGCACAGAGTGTGGTTGGATAGGTGCCAGGACTGTTGCACCTTGAAACGCGCAGAGACACAGAGGTGTAATGTGATGATGGCAGCTACTGCCAGGTCTCTACTTTCTAATTTCAAAATTTTCCAAATGTGGATCAACACCAGCACCCAGATCAACACCAGCACCTCGACTTGCAACCACCACTACTTACTTGCTGATCACATGGACACGCTGTTCTGACATCAGTTGATGCCACCTTGATGGCCAGGTGTTCACAGCAAGCTGTGGCTAACTGGGAATGACAGCAACACAGGGACAAGCAATGTCCTTCCTTTGTAATATTCAGCATAGGAAAAAGGTGATGGTGCATGAAATGAGGCCAAAACAGACCTAAATCAGCTCTCTAATCTGCTGCAAAACACAGGGTTATTACAGACTACAAAGTTTCCCTCAACCTCATAAAGCATGGTTGCCAGGGCCTCTGTGGAGGATGAAGATGATGGGGAAGATAGTTTTCACCTAGCTTCTGAAACATGGGAAAATGTGGAGCAGCCTGACACTCTGGAATTCACTGTTGCATAGAATGGGCAAGACACTCCAAAGTTTGAGGAAACAGAGTTAGAGTTAGGGCAGAGTAAGGATCTTCAGGGGAAAGAATAGGAGCTGACTATTTCCGTCATCGCCTACTGCTAAGAATTGATGCCATCCAGCTGAGAAGATCTAATTGGTTGGTCCAGAATAGGGAAAACAGGTGAAAGGACCTGTGAGTAGCATACATAGTTGGTGGCTGTAACTGCTCTTAGCTAGAAGCAACAGCTGGTATTCCTGTTGGTGACTTTGGTATGAACTTTGACTGTGGTATTTGGACTTAATTTGGCGTATATTTTGGACAGTAGTTAGCTTATTATTGTACATTGGCCCTTTTGAAATTGACTTTTGACTATTCTCCTGCTTGACCTTCATTGTGAACTGCTTGCTGTCTATGATTCTGGACTGTTTTTGACGACGACATTGGAGAACGGCTGGAAGAGCTCCAACAATGGCAAAGTTGTTTTAAAGCCAGAAAATCCAGGATGCTCATTGAAAGTCATCATGCCTCATAAAAGCAGTTAGCACTAGATTTAAAGGGGTCCACTTTTTCTTGTTTGTATAGACTTACCTGATTTCTTTACTACAACCTCAATTTTTTACTTATGACTGAACCAAGTATAGAATAACTTCCTATTTAAATATTTTGATAATCCGCTATTAAGCTTGAGCATCTGGTGTTTCTCACTCCATGTGTGGTAAAAGTCTTTGTTGTAAATTTTAAGCATTGCTTTGCTTGCATTAAGGCAGTGGTCTCTGGTGGTTACTAAAATCCCTGGTTTCACCTTTTTTTAAAGGATTAAAATGTATGCAGAGGATTTCCAACATTAGGGCTATTGTTTTTACATATTTTGAATGAATCCCACCTCTGTAAAATAGTTGTTTATTTAGTTTTAGCTATGGTACCATTGTCTCTGAGAACACCTATGCCAATGTTATCCCAGCTACTGCTGTTACCCAGTTTTGCACATTTAATATGGCTCTTCAACAAACACCTTTCTAATATGGAAAACTTTACCAGTAGAAGTGCTACTGCCATCTTACCTTCTTGCCTTACAAGAGTACACAATTCCACCACCACATAAATTAATACTAATAATACTAATATACTAATAATAATAATACTAATATTATCTGTGCAATCTTAAATACAAGCCTCTTGTATATCATGCAAGAAGTATAGCAGTCTACAGTTTCACACACATTGTGATCAGAGATTATTTGTCTCAAACATCTTCCATCTATTGCATATGAATATTATACTGTTCACATTCCCCAAACAAAAGATGTTCCATCCTGAAGATCCCGATGACAGGATATAATTATCTTGATTTTATAAGGAATGGAATGATAATGGCACTAATCTAGCAGAAAACCTGCCACACTCTTGAAGCTCTGCAGTTCTATCAAGAATGGTGAAGTAGTTGATAAAGTGAACTTCTAGTCAACTTTATAGTTAGCACTGAATGTAATGTAATGTTTATGAAGGACAACATGCCACTGATGATGGTTCTTGTTACAGGCAGCACACAACATTTGTGGCTTAAGCATTCACAGATTGGATTATGCATGGATTGTTATGTTTGCTGCTGCCTATGCAGCACCTGGGGGCCTCCGGTGGTGCAGTGGGTTAAAGCACTGAGCTGCTGAGCTTGTTGATCGAAAGGTCGCAGGTTCGATTCCAGGGAGCGGAGTGAGCTTCTGCTGTCAGCCCTAGCTTCTGCCAACCTAGCAGTCTGAAAACATGCAAATGTGAGTAGATCAATAGGTACTGCTCCGGCGGGAAGGTAACGGCGCTCCATGCAGTCATGCCGGCCACATGAGCTTGGAGGTGTCTATGGACAACGCTGGCTCTTCGGCTTAGAAATGGAGATGAGCACCACACCCCAGAGTCAGACATGACTGGAATGTCAGGGGACTACCTTTACCCTTTACCCTATGCTGCAGTCCTCCACATAATAAAAAAAATCATTCTTTCTAAGCAGTTGGAGCCCCCCCCCCCCCCCCCACACACACACACACAGAAGTGCAATTCCATAGTCAACTTCTGGTGGATATTATTTGTTGTTTTTCCACTTTTTGTGGAGTAATATCTTTTTGTGTCCCTAGCCCTTGCAAAAGTGAACGGCAGGCTTTATTTTTCCTCAGATGTTCTGGAAAATCACAGCCTCCGCTTCTGCTGTCTACATCCAGTGGAATCCTGTACAACTATCAAAGACAATGTAAATGAAACACCCTTTCTTCTTGCTGGTTACATAGGCATTGGGCAAGAGCTTGTGGTACAAAAGCACTACAAATGTGTTGCAGAACTTGGACATGAGCATTGAATTAAAATGACAACACATGTGTCCTGTTGGTTATTCCCAACTAGAATGGAACCATTAATTCAGTTATGGAATGGCAAGTCAATATTAAAGGACAGTGATGCCTTGACTTAAGAGTTTAATTTGTTCCTTGACTAAGTTCTTAATTCAAAATGTTCTTATCTTAAAGCAAAGTTTCCATTGAAATGCTATTAATCCATTCAGCCCCCCGAACCACCCATTTTGTTACTTGTTTTTAAATAAGAAAATTTCCTTTATAAATAATGAATAATGTATACATGTACATTCACATGGAACAATTAAAAAGAAAGATTAATGTTAAATGAAGAAACAAAGCTGTGGTAAGGAAACACAAAGTAAAGAGGCAGAAGCATCACTTTCTTCATACTGTACTCATTCCAGCTGTTGCAATCCAGAGCAGGGAATGAGGCCCTAAGATAACTATCCACCACACTTGACTGTGAAAAACAATCCTTTTTTATTGAAGAAAAATGGTTACAAAATAAAGGAAAAATGCAAGTCAAAAGCCACAGCAAAATCAGCAAACATGAATTTAAATGGACAAAGCAAAACCAAAAGCCTCACTGTGAAATACTGGAACCTGTTAGCAATCCACTAACCGTACTTGATATCCTAGAAATCTTCCCAAACTATGGCCAGGGAACCGGGAGAACTGCCAAGGTCTTCAGCAATTCTGAAACGATGCCTGAACTGAGACAGTCAGCCCGGCGTAAGGCAATTAAAGCTCAAGAATTGGTTCCGTGAACCGCCCTTCTTCTTTGAAGCCAATGTTTTTAATTCTTGAATTCGGGAGGATCGACGCAAACTGGGTGATTTACTTCTGTCTTCCCAAATTTGGCCCCTTCTGTTGTCATTACAGTTAACAGGTGCAGAAGGGAGGGAAAGGTCAAGGCTTCCCTCTGAAACATTCTCATGAACACTGGTACTTTCATTTTCCAAATCTACAGAAGTTCCTTCCTCACTAATTTCAGGAACATTGGCATTTTCCAAACCTACAGCAGTTTCTTCCTCACTAATTTCACTAGCATTGGCATCAAAAGGTACATTTCCATTAGCATCAGTAAATATATTTTCATTAGCATCAGGAGGAACAAACAGAGAATCAGGTTCAAGTTCAAACTCAGGCTGAACCCCAACACCAGCCTCCCTCCCTCTCTTGCTCTCTTATCCTCTCTCTCTCTTCATGAAGCCAAAAATACCAGGAATAAAACCACACAAAATTAACTAACCCAAAGTTCCTCAAAACTGACAAGAGCAAAGTGGGCAGCAATTTCCCAAAGCAGACAAGAGCAAGTGGGCAGTAATCTTTCAAAGTGGACAAGATCACAAGGCACAGAGGCATGAGACATGGAGGCCACTCCCTTGAAGCCCTAAAGCCCTGTATTCTCATGCTATGTAGCTCTCCCTCTGGCACTAGCTCTTAACTCAAAATGTTACTCTTATGTCAAAGTAGAACTGTCCAAGCAACAGCTCTTAACTCAAAATACTCTTAAGTTGGAATGCTCTTAAATAGAGGTTCCACTGCAAATCCTACATTTACATTAGATCTATTCTAATTGACACTACCAATTGGATTCATGCTGATTTGGGGATGTTAACTCATAACACTGATGAGATCTGTCAGCTACTCAATAGTGGATGATGCAAACCTGTTTGCAATGTCAAACATTGTCAGAGATTTTCAGGGAGTTAGCTGTGAACAGAGCTCATTCTCTTTTATAAGTACAGTAACTTTAAACTGCAATCTCATGTTAGTCTGTGCACCAACTGTGCATTTCAAATACACAAAATATAAATTGAACATCTTATATTTTCGAAACATATGTGAAGCTAATATGATAAATCTCTCTGTGAAATATTAAAATGCTTGTTTCACTACTAACATTCCAGTGAAGAAAATGGGCATCTTACAAATGCTGTTCCATTTATGTGGCATTGATGAAGTGCCAGTTTTCTGTATTTAAGCACCATGTTTGGGTAAAACTTTAGAGTAAGAAGGAAATAAATCAGGAAGACATAGTTATAATATTAAGGGCTACATTACTGAAGACTTTGCAAAGGTTATTAAGCTGCGACTGAATCATTACTGAATCATTAGTATCCTGCCCTTACTTGAATCCAATAGCTTGTCATTTCTTTATTTAGGAAAGTATTTGTTTGTTGTCTGTCATTCTGTTGGGATTCCCATGATGATGCACAACAAATATTTGAAATGTTGATTTCACACATAAGTAGTCTCCTTCTCTTTTTTGTAGTATCAGATCAGGATCCAAACTTGATTTTTGTCTTTGGTCAATGTTCTCTGAAATGGAACTTTAAAATATGCATAAATATTCATATTTTTAGAGCAACTTATCTTAGAGCCAAAGTTTATCCCATAGCTGTAATGACTGGGATGTGAATTAGGCTGGACATGAAATACAGAACCAATCTTAAATGGAAAAATGAAATATGTGGTTTGCAAATTAATGAAGCTAGGAATGTTTGACGTTTATAACAATAAAATTAGATCTTCAACTCTGCTTTATGTCAAGAACTACTAGTCCCTGTGGCCCACTAAATGTTTAGTAACCTTTTCATCGGGCTTAAATATTAGACTGTATGTATAAACAATTAGCACTTTGCACTGAAAATCTCCATATTAAGTCAAAACATAAGCTATTGTGGAAGATGCATATTGTCTTTCCAGAATTTATTGCGGAGGAAATGCTAACAGTTGAGGTATTTGGCACATAGAAATGATTACCACCAAGACTCAATTTATAAATCTACCACACAATAAAACAGAAGAAAATGTACTTCTCCCACAATTATATTAAGCATTTACTCAAGTGCACTAAGTGAATCTCAATGAACTCTTCAGATGATGATTATCTACCCCTCCCCCCATTCCATGACCATTAGTGGTCATTGAAAGCCAGCATTTTACAGCTCACTTAAAACCCACACAGAAGGGGTACACTGGTAGGAGAAGCATGGAGGCCAATAAAGCAGCAAAGTGTGAAAAATTGAATGTTGTACTCCAGAGAAGGATCCCCGCTGACTTTAAACACCACACAGATGGGTTAAAATAGCATGCAGTTTATTGAGGATAATATAAGCCAAAGCAATAAAAAAATAGTCCACAGTAAAGGGTAATCCAATTGATCAAGAAGAAACAGGAACAAATAGTCCAAAGAGAAATAGTTCAACTAAAGTCCATGAAACTAGATACTTGATTTCAAAGGCAAATAATAGCAAAGGCACTTAAATCTATGAATCCAATGTTGCTTTGTCTGAAGCTAGATTCCGTACTTGGCACTTACAATGCTGCCCTAATTCCCAAACATCTAGGAAAGGGTTCTTTCTTAATTTTGGTTTTGCTTCTAACTTCTGCTGTAATCTGGCTGAGTACTGTAATTGCCGACCTGTTTGCTGACTAAAAACACTTCTCCTGTTTAAGGCTTCACCGCTACTACCTTCATGAAAATTTCCACCTGGAGATAACTGACCGGGAAACTGCAGCGCAGAGCCTTTCTCAAGCTCAAGACCTTGAGAATCCTCTTGCAGCAATACAGGCCTCTGTGACCCATAATCTAAACTGCATTCAGGCCCCACATCTCCAAAACAGGCCCAGGCAACAGACCAACATTTCCATTCGCTTCAGGAACATTTTCATGGACAACATCTCCATTTCCATCAGGGAAATCAGCTTGAACATGAACATCATTGTCATTCCCATCATCCAAAGCAACTTGATCATCAGACACAATCACAGGCTGGACAGGCTGACATACAACATTGGAATGTTGTACATTAAATCCAACTCTTATGGGACCCACTCCCCCACTGCTAAAATCAACAGATACTTTTCCATCCACCAGATGGTTGACAACAAACCGGACCAAACAAAGAGGACTGGGAAACAAAATGTGGAGTCAGCAGACTCCAAATGGGGATGCAAAGTGGAGTTCACAACTTGCGAATGTAGAGAAGAGCAAACCACAGACCACCTACTACAATGAAGCCTGAGCCCTGCCACATGCACAATGGAGGACCTTCCTACAGCGACAGCAGAGGCATTCCAAGTGGCCAACTTCTGTTCAAAGGAAATTTAGCATAATGCCAATGTTTAAACTTTGTTTGTGGGTTTTTTAATGCATTATAACTGCATTCTCAATTCCCCTCTGATACGATAAATAAATAGCAAGCTCCACACTGAAAATCTATTCCTCCCAACACCATGTCTTATATGTTTCCTCCACCCCATTCAAGAAATGTTGTCCATATTTAATCATCTAGAGCATTTCTTTCATGAATTCCCAGTTCAAATTGCTGAATGCTTTTCTTCATCTAAGAAGAGGCAAAAGCTTTGTTTTTCATTATGTTTACAGAAGTATTCTATCAAATTGAGTATCATTTTCATATTTCTCTAATTTGTCTTCCAGGTAAGACACCTGCTTGATCTTCATATATCGATCCTGTGAGTATATTCTTTAGTCTGTTTGCCAGTATTGTAGCAGATAATATATAATCAGTGTTCAGCAATGAAAGGTCTATAGTTATGGACTTATACGGGATTTTGATCTTCTTTCAGAATCAATGTAATGTTGGTTTCTTGCCACATCTCTGGTATCTGCTTTTAAAAAATATCTAATTCTAAACTTTTAGTATCTCATTCAAAACTTTGTGAAGGGTTAGAGCAATTTCACCTGCTAGTGCTTTTTAATAGATTGCAGTGAAGCCATCTAGTTGTGGTACCTTATCTAATTTCAAACTTTGATTACTATTGTCACTTTGTGCATTGTTATTGGGTTTTTTAACCATTTTGTTCCTCCTTGGGGATGGTTGGGAGGTTTTGCTTTTCAAGATATTCTTGTATTTTTTCTTGCAATATTTCTCTATTTTTGTAAAGTTTTTGATAGTATTTTTGGTGAAGTTGTTTCCACGCTTGTTGGAGTTTTGTATTTGTTAAATCTTTCATTAATTGTCTTCCTTTTTCTTTGATCTCTTCCTGTAATTAGTTCATTCCTTTTTGCTATCATTTCTATGTATTGAATTTAGCTGGATTAATTTTCCTCTTGTGTAGGCTTTACTTGTGTCCCATAACATTCTCAGAGATGTTTCTAGATGGGTATTTCTTGATCACTGAAGATTTAACGCAATTCAAAGTCAACTTCAAACTACACGTTCCGACTAAAGCTCATGAAAGAAACCCAATTATAGGATGGCAGCTCTCATGTGAAAATATGTTGGCAAATGTTACATATAAAACAGCTTTATATGCTTAGGTTGTTAAAAGTATGTGTGTCACCTCTCTGCTATCCTTGTAGAATACTCAATAGGGGACTCAATAATTTGACTATTTCTTTGTATATACATCTATGTATTATTTTATTAGATTCATAAAGGCTTTAATCAAATACAATAAATGAAATGTATGTCTGTCTGCAACTAAATTAGTCAATAAAGCAGCCATAGTTTCATATTACATGAATAAGTTAAAACAATTCTCAGTTATCCTTTCTTTCTACTACAACATAGTTACAGAAGGGCATCTACAATCTCTACTTTTGGAATTGATCTTAAACCTTGTTCTTTCAAAGACATGGCGGGTTGGAACACATCTACCTACATCCCTAATCATCTAGAAATAAATTAGACTTTCATTGACCGAACACAAACCATGAAGGTTTAAACAAGTGAAGCCTAACATGGCAACACAATCAATCAATCAATCTTTATTATGGTACAAAGACCCAAACTGCTCAGTGGAAAAAGTGCACAGCACAGCAGAAATCTAATTATGGCACGATTACTACTCACGGGAGCTTTGCAACTCTATTAAGTCACTTCAAGTCTTGTATTCAGAGCGACATCAAGATGTTCAGAGATATTAGGGATGGCAATTATGTGCTACTCACATCCCTGTTCCCACTTTTAGCCTTATGAATTTTCAGACAAATGTCAGAACAGGGTTCTAAAGATAATTTATTATAATGTCTATACTGGCAAAACTGTTGCTGGTTTAAATTATTTATTCTTTATTTATTTACCATATTTATATCCTGCCTTCTCACCCCAAAGGGGACTCAGAGCACACAATTGTGCACACAAGACACACAAGACACAATTTGATGCCATACAACCATATCCAGCAAATAAAACATATACATTAAAAATAACTAC
The DNA here is from genome assembly GCF_037176765.1 of Anolis sagrei. Lineage (NCBI taxonomy): Eukaryota > Metazoa > Chordata > Lepidosauria > Squamata > Anolidae > Anolis > Anolis sagrei. Next base: position 159,364,228 of record NC_090024.1, read on the forward strand.
ATTTCAGCTTTAAAATTATTAAAATCACATAATCCAATATTGTAGTCCAGGCCATTCCAGTTATCTTTCCACCATTCCACATTCACATATTGCACTGATAAATTAATCACTACACTCTTAATCTATGTTGTATTAAGTAATCATGATTATAAACCATGGTGTGATCCTCATTTATTTTCTTTACTATTTTTTTAAAAAGTTAGTATTTCTGAATTCTTCCTCTGGAGAAGGAAGATAAAATGAAAGTCACCCACCCACAGTTCACTTTGACTAATTTCTGCAATGTTAAGCCATAGTTCATTATTTTAGACCAGTATTTCCACTAACACAAAATAAAAGGTCTCTTTTAACATTAGCTATTGGAGTGAGCCAATATTTCAACACCAAACTGATTAGATTAAAAAGGAAACAATCTGACCAAACATTTTATTATAAATGCCACAGGGTTAATGACTTGCAGTCACAAAGTGAATAATCACTATTTATATTCCTTAGTGGCAAATTTGTAATGATGTTATATCCTGTTTCCATAATTTAGGAATTTGATTTTTCTTTCTTCTTATTTTCAAATTAGTTATAGTTTTTCTCCCACAACATCTGTTGACAGTTCTTACTGGCAACTTTTGGAAGACTATGCTTTGGCAAATAATTGCCAACAACATTTTAATTTTGGATAAAAGCATTTTCTCAGTATTTTTCCCCAGAATAAATTCCTTATTAATTCATTAAAGCGTAACATATCCCTTCCTCCTCACTAGTGGGGGGCTAAACAATTTTCTTAGTGCAGTATTTCCATAATATTTGTTTTGCTGTATACTAGCCCATACAGGAAAAAAAATCGTACTGTAATTCGTAAAACATAAAATTCATGGGTTCTATCATGAGTTTCTAACCCTAACCCTAACCTCAACACCATACTTAGAAGTTTAGTATTAACTCTACTTTAAATCTTTCCGTAACACTATACCTCACACTGGATTTCACACCCTTAATCTAATATTTCTCATCTCACTAGACAAGACCCCAATCTGCTTCTCCCTCAGCCCTAACCTGATAACCATTGGTGAGCACTCTGGGTTCTGTTGCTCTTAAGCAAGCAAGGTCATTTTTATTACATATCTGTAACGCATATATTCAAACAGATGTAGGTTTCATTGATTCTTTTCATTAGGCAGTGTTAAAAAGTATTGTGCTTGAACCACAATTTCTAGATCTTACAGTCAGAGATGAACAGTAGCCATGTGGTCTGAATGATTTTAAATAATCGGGTTCCTCTTCATCCTGGAAAAAGTGACTAGTGGAGCGCTGCAGGTTCGTTCCTGGGCCCAGTACTGTTCAACATCGTTATTAATGACTTAGATGAAGACTTAGAGAGTGTGTATCAAATTAGCAGATGACACCAAATCAAGAGGGATAGCTAATACTCCAGGGGGCAGAATCAGAATTCAAAACAACCTTAGCAAATTAGAAAGCTGGGCCAAAACTAACAAAATGCTTATTTCTGCTGTTCTGGAGACTAGGACTCAGAGCTGTTGCAAACAGCCCTATATCCCAGAAAATCAAAGTAGAATCCCAAATTATCTGAGTATTGTCGCAGATAACCCAGTTCAAAGCAGATATTGTGGGATTTTCTGCCTTGATATTCTGAGATATAGGGCTGTGTGGAAGGGCCTGGGTTCAAATTACAGGAAAAGAGATTCCACCTAAACATTAGGAAGATCTTCCTGACTGGAAGAGCTGCTCAGCAGTGGAACTCTCTGCCCCGGAGTGTGGTGGAGCTCCTTGTTTGGAGGTTTTTAAATTGAGGCTAGGTAGCTATCTGTTGGGGGTACTTTGAATGGGCTTTTCCTGCATGGCAGGAGGTTGGACTAGATGGCTCATGCATCTTTTCCAACTCTATGATTCTATGAATCTGTAAGTATAGATTTGTCATTTATCAGCAACATGTTATTTGAAAGCAAGAAACTCTTAAAACCTAATTCTTCTAATCCTATTTTATAGTAAATAATGTAACAGTTCTCTGTTTGTATTTTTACTTTCATTTCTCACGTCCAACATTTATCATGCACTATTTCACTGAGAACATACAGTACAAACATACAGACATCATTTTTGGCAATCAAAAATAAAGCCATCCGGAAATATCTAACACTATGAGCCAAAAATAACATTTATTGGTTAAAAGTATTTTTCCTTGGGCAGATTTATTTACCAGTCCAGAAAATAACATCCATAGATGGAAACTTTTGTATTCCCCTCTTTGAATCCATTTGGTATTGTTCCCAAAAGATGTGAATACAATACATTGACTTTTTATTATATATGGAAGAGAATTATGTAAATACTTAATTAGAAGCAGAAAATGGTGTCACATCTTCTCACAATGCATCTTATGTTTTTCTGACATAGGCCAGTGAGCATATGTTCACCTGAATTTTCCAACATCAATGTCTATGGGCAGGAATAAGTCCTCTAGATTTATTTCTGTCAAAGTGTATTGATACAGTTTTCAAATGTTTCCAACAGGCATTGAGGTATTCTTTTGTATTCTTTTGTAACCACTAAATTACCTATTAAGAGTCATTTTCAGGGTTTTTAGACTTGAAACTTTGTAGTTGAAACAGAATTTTGATTTAATTAAGTCTATATAAAAATATAGAATGAGTCATAGAATTTATATTATTTTGTTTTGTGGATCTACTTCTCATAACTTGCTAAAAAATAAAATTGTCTCAATCCCTCCTTTTTTCTGACTACAACTGCCATCCCATATGTTCAAACTTAGCTATGTTTTTAGGATCAACAAAATCCCCCCAGGGCTCTTCCATACAACCATATATAACCCAGAATATCGAGGCAGAAAATCCCACAAAATCTGCTTTGAACTTGGATATCTGAGTCCACACTGCCATATATTCAAGTTCAAAGTAGATAATGTGGGATTTTATTCAGTTTTGTAGAAGGGGCCTCAGAGGCTAGCATATACAGGTCTGTTTGTGTCACATTCCCTTTAGAAGTTACAATGGATGTTCGGTTTCCAATTACACTTTTAATTATCCTTTCTAGTTACGCAATGGAATGAATGTCACTGTGAAATTATTTCTTCGGTAGCAGGCCTGTGAAAGAGAAAGCAAGTACTTGCATGTAAGAAAGAACTTAGCACATTTCAGAAAACCTTTTTTACCTTCATTAATTCCATGCAAGAGCAACCCAAAGACACCTTCACACAGCATCAATGCTCAATGGGGAGAAAATAAGCACCTTGGCTTTAAAGGCTCATCATGCAATAAAATAAAATTTTCTCCTTCTTTGAGTCTGCTGAATCCAACATTTGTTTCTGTATGTGGTGACTGAGGTCCCTTCCACACAGCCATATCACCCAGAATATCAAGGCAGATAAACCACAATATCTGTTTTGAACTGAATTTTCTGAGTTTACACTGCTATATAATCCAGTCCAATCTGGGTTTTATACAGCTGTGTGGAAGGAGCCTTGGTAAGCCTAAAATTACATGACAAACGGGAACCCAACAAACATTTTAGATTTTCATTTATCTGTCATCTGTGCCTCTTTAAATCATCAAGAGGTATTCTGAGATGTATTCTTATTTTGCACTAGAGAAAACTAGATGGGTCCACCCTTGCTGTCAAAATAATGGCAATGACAAACAACCATGCAATAGTAACTGAAGAGGTTGTAAAAGATTGTTCCAGTTTTCTTAAAACATCTTGAAGTGTATCATTTGAAAATATATTTAATAGATTTACAAGACTTTATTAGGATGGAGAAAGTTGTCTGAATCCTGTCTCAAGAGCTAGCTTTTCTGGAACCAAAAACCCCAGGCAGCGTAGCCAATGGACAGGAATTCTGGAAACTGAAACCCACAATATCTGCAAACGCAAAGGTTGAGAAACACTGTCTTAAATGAAGAAGTACAGAAAGTTGTCTGAATCCTGTCTCAAGAGCTAGCTTTTCTGGAACCAAAAACCCCAGGCAGCGTAGCCAATGGACAGGAATTCTGGAAACTGAAACCCACAATATCTGCAAACGCAAAGGTTGAGAAACACTGTCTTAAATGAAGAAGTACAGCTCATGTGAGCTACTGAAATGATTGAGGGAAAACTACTGCTCTCCCTGGAAGCAGGGATATCTATGAATGTGCTGGACTTCTATAAAAGCTCTCAGAGGCTTAGCAGGAAGGCATTAGTGAAAACAAACAGAAAGAAAGAGAAGTTTGGCTTCAAGAACTTTTATGACTTAAAAAATAAACTTCACTTACCTTTGACCAGTTTGAGGGTTCTCATGCAAAATTTATATGAAGAAAGGGGGGGGTTATATATTTTTGAAGCTCCTTGAAACATGTAAGTAGCTTTTGGCTCAAAAGAGTCCTTTTATTTGGAAAAGTGGCAAGAATCTATTTGTAAAAGTCTGTTTCCACAAAAGTCTTCTCCCAACTTCAGTCTTCTATAGGGAGGTTCCTGTGGAATGAACAGGGACCTCATTACATTGGGATCAGTAAGCTGGGAGGCTTCAGTTCCTGGATCAGGAACTGAATCTCTCTGGACGAGATAAGATCTAAACAGATTATGTGAGCTAATATAGAATCAGGCAATTAGTTTTATTTGGGCATATGGAGTATAAAAAATCTGGAGGAAGAGGAAGGATTGTGAGAAGATGGGGTGGAAATGGATCAGATAAGAAGGATCAAGCACCGAGTCTTACTGGGGACAGATAGGGCTTCAACAGATGTAGTAGCGGAATAAAAACCTGCCATGGTCCACATGGCAGTTTTGATTTTAATAGGTCTGCCATCACCTCCAATAATATTAGATTGTATAAATAATTCAGTTTGACACCTCTTTAATTGCCATGCCTCAATGCTATGGATGCTGTAATTTCACAAGGTTTTACTTTCTCTGCCTTTGGTAAGGCACCAGGATTTTTTTCTCAAAAAGACTCATGACAGCTACCAGGACTGCATAGCATTGGGCCATAGCAGTAAAAGGCATGTCAAATTACAAATCCCATTGAAATCCGAATTAAATTCTGATTCCAGTTTTGCCCATGCAGATAAAGAGAAGAGAAACGGTTATTTTTGTTTTGTATTGCAGCTTCAAGAACAAGCACAGCCCGGAGTGGACATCGCATCTTACTTTTTTAATAGTTTGTGGAATCTTCTCTGTTCTTCAATATAATAAAGTGGAGTTAAACCCTTGTGCCGACAGGACTGAAGACTGACAGGTTGGAAGTTTGAATCCAAGGAGAGCACGGATGAGCTCCCTGGCAGCTCCAGCTCCCCATGCAGGGACATAAGAAAAGTCTCCCGCAAGGATGGTAAAACATCAAAACATACAGGTGACCCCTGAATAATGTCCTTATGGATGGCCAATTCTCTCACACCAGAAGTGACTTGCAATTTCTCAAGTCACATAATTCTCTATTGAAATATGCAGAAGCACAGAAGCACACAAACTTGCAAATCTTCTATTATATCACTACCAGTCAAGATCCTCATAACCCTTTTATCAATACTAGAATCACAGTACTTGAGAATCTGAGCTCATCTGCTATTAGTTGTTGTTTATTTGTTCAGTCGCTTCTGACTCTTCGTGACCTCATGGAGCAGCCCACGCCACAGTTCCCTGTCAGCCGTGGCCACCCCCAGCTCCTTTAAGGTCAAGCCAGTCACTTCAAGGATACCATCCATCCATCTTATCCTTGGTCTGCCCCTCTTCCTATTTCCTTCCATTTTCCCCAGCATCATTGTCTTCTTTAAGCTTTCCTGTCTTCTCATGATGTGGCTAAAGTACTTCATCTTTGCCTCTAATATCCTTCCCTCCAATGAGCAGCTGGGCTTTATTTCCTGAAGTATGGACTGGGTGGATCTTCTCGCGGTCCAAAGCACTCTCAGAATTTTCCTCCAGCACCACAGTTCAAAAGCATCTATCTTCCTTCGCTCAGCCTTCCTTATGTTCCAGCTCTAACATCCATAGGTTACTATGGAGAATACTATTGCTTTAACTGTGCCAGTCTTTATTGCCAGTGTGATGTCTCTACTCTGCTATACCAAACTTAAAATATTTTCAACCAATCTTTTTTTAAATGTGTGCTCATTTAAATATTTTTAGGGCTGTGTGGCCATTAAAATCATGTGGAAATTAACCATTTGTTCTCTTGCACATTCACACCAACATACCAATTGCCTTTGGAATGGTAGTGTATTCATAGCTTTCAGTTTCCATTGACCTTTATATGAACTTTGATGTTAAATAGTCACATATGACACCAATTCATTTACTCATTTGACATTGAAATATAGTGTACTGTGATGGATAATCTACTGGAAAAACTATTTGATTGCTAAAAATATTGTTGTTGTTTTCAAACCATGTGTTCAGCAGATGAAAAGCACAATAATGTGGTTGGATCAAATATCAAAGACTCCTGCAGACTAACCCCACTCAGCCAACCCCAAGAAAAAAATTCAGTAAGATTACTTAAGATGAAAAAATGTATGTGTTACCTAATGTGTATTAGACTTTAAATTTTAGAAATATCTTATAATTTTTAAACAATGGACACATGTTTCCTTTTAAAATATTTTAAAAGTAGAACAAAGATTTATGTAAACTCCCAGGCAAAATCATGCAGACTTTTTTTTTCAGAGTTCCAGGATCCTTTGAAGTATGTCATGGATTTAGTGAAATATGTAAACAGAAAAATTCTTTCCTGATTTTGATTAGGTGTAAATATTCCACACATCTCTTCAAACATTATGTATTTCATGCTTCAAACTAGTATGTGAATTTTCAAAGACTATAACTGCAAGCCCTATTGGCACTTCTTCTTAGTAAACTGATTGTGTTCAACGAATGCTTTCCCAGGCTAGTATGGTTGGGTGAACGCTGCCAACAAACAATAAATGATTTCACTGGGAAAGATAGACACATCCCACCTAAATATGCAATAGGACAATCAGAAACCATGACCATTTAGGGCTCTGCTACATATTTTAGCATATTTTACAACTTTTCCACTTGTTACCCTTTTTAATCTGAGAAATGTTTCCCCCAGGTATTTAACTATATGAAATAGGTCTAAAAAATCAAACATTTACTGATAATCATCATTCACAAGGCTGGCTAAACAGTCCAATTTTCCTTTTTGTGGAGTACTGCTGAAGCATTTTCTGCAGGGTCTACTATAACCCCTGCACTTTGTTGCTAACAGATTTGTGTAAATGGGTGGTGTTCAGAAACCTTTACCAGGATTTATCACAATGTAGAAAAGAAAGCATGTTGGTTGTATATGATAAAGTTTGCCAGGATTTAGGGGTTTCTAACATGTAGATTGAAAAATACAACTCTCCAACACACAGGCATGGTGGTCCACGAGAAGGCCTTACTGGTACATTATTTAAACTGTTATCTTTATTCATATCATGATCTGATCACCATGCTCAATATATCCCATATGCATGGGGGTATTGGGGTAACGATACAAAAGGTTTGCTAGGGTAGACCCTCTTTCAATCATACTCACCCCCCCCCCCCCTCGAATCAAAATCCTGGCTGCGGGCCTGCCAACACATGTCTTTCCTAATCAATGAATTGGCTTATTGTGTATTTGGTGTAACAAACTGTTGGGTTTCATCCCTGATTGCACAAGTCTCCAGCCCTCAATGAGTAGTTAGCCTAGATAGATTAAAGTGAGGGGTTCATTCCCCAAATTTCTTATGCATGCCTATTTTAAGAATTGACTTAGAAGGCTCAGAAAGAGAGTTTGTCTTGCTCATTCTGCATGCCACTATCTCCTCCACCTTTGAATACTTCACAATGTGATCTCTTCAGAGAAAACATAATTTTCTCTTTAAAGGTATTTTTATTGCCCTGGGCTGGCTATGCAGCCTATCTCCATTTTCTGGGTCTCTTCTTCCTTTGTTCCTTTGTTCTTCTAGCAGTGGTTTACCAGCTGTTAGGATTTCTGGGAATTGAAGGCCAAAACATCTGGGGACCCACAGGTTGAGAACCACTATTCTAGAGTAAGGAGGCATCTTGCCATTGTTCAGGCAAGATGTAGTAGATATGGCTATTTTGTTATTTTTCCTTTTTCTTTTCCATAGTAGATAACTCAGTGAGATAGTTATCTCCAAGAACCTTTCCTATCCAGAATGGATTTCTTTTGTCTTTAATAAACATATTATTTTTAGAATCTATGAAGTTGTGGATCTGCAATCCTGTTCCATCCTGTTGAATGGAAACCAATCCTTGCTCTTTACACATAAGCTTCTGCTGGTTATGAACTGTGCTTCTGGCATTCTGCTATATTTTTATGGAATCACCCCAAGTGGGGGTTATTTTGAGCCTAACAGCTCCTTTCCCAACACAAATTTAAAGTGCCATCTATTTCAAGTTAGTCTACATGGGGGTTTTAGCTAATTTTTCCCATAGCAAATGATAGCCAATTTAGCACTTAGCAGATTTCTTTTGATAAAATCAAATGCAGTACTTAAATCAATGAGTGCAGTGAAGAGCTGGTGTCAATAAAGGCAGTCAAAACATGAATATTTTGATACCAAACAAGATAGGATAAAATAGTTGCTTATAATTGACCTTTGCTTCTAAAACAGATTTGCATTCTGCCTAATCCTCTACTTTCTGTTAGAGAAGCTTAGCATAAATTGTCTGAAATGCAAATTAAGGAAATATAGGAGTAATTCTTTGTATCCCAATTATTTCCTTTTCTAAAAAGATGAATTATTATCCTTCAAGCCACAAGGAGAGGCAGGTAAGTATTATTATTATTATAAATAACACTTGCTATATATCATTTGGGATAATAATTCCTCTTTTTAGAAAAGGAAGTAATTGGGATCCAAAGAATTATAGACAAAAACACTTTTTCTCTAGGTGGGTCTTTCTCTTTGATCTTGTGGCTTGTTCTTGGCCTTGCAGCTCTTCTTATGTCAGTCGTAGAATACCCATTAACCTGTAAAGCCCGGTTTAGGTGGTTCAATTCAGCTTGGAGGAAGTGAGGTTCACATATTCTGTTTGCACCAGGGCTTTAATTGTGCTTCTTTTTTAACCTGGATGATGGTTGGAGTTTCTATGTAGGTATCTGTGTGGCATCAATCCCGAGACAAACTGGAATTTAAAATCCAGTTTCCTCTCTGAATTTTGGACTGCTTAAAAGGACAGTAGAGGGAATATCCAGCTCTTCTCACCAGAACAATCAAGAATTCTTTCAAGCAGTGCTGTTTGTGAGGCTCTCCAGTAATTATGAATTTATTAAGTAATTAGGACTATAGGCAGTAAACTGTGCTACAGTTATAAAACAATAAGCAAACAGAATGTTAAAATGGTAAAGTAAATCAAGAGTTAGTCCAACTGCAGAGCTGCAAGTAAAGTTACCTCTTTCAATGCCATCTTCTCTGAGTCTGGCATTTTATATAAATGAACCTATTACCTCATGCATGATGCAGGGAAAAGCAGTTAAATTTTGTAAGAGATCTGCTTTCCCTTAACAACCACAGGAGAAAGTGTGAAATATTCATAACTCTCAAAATCCAGATGAAGACTACAAGTCTGTGCCACATGCAGACTTCATGGAAATAATTTAGGGAAAATATTGGATTTTATCTTTCGTCAGAAAATCCAGCTACAATGTAATTGTAAGGCTGTTTCTGAAACAAAACGGGACAATATGTAGCTGTCATTGTAGCTACATATTGTCCTGTTTTGCTCCCGGAACAGCCATACAACACAAGTAGAAGTAACTTAAAAAGATTTACTTCAGCAAAATAATAATAATAATGCAAACAGCAGTAAAGGAAACAGCAGGTAAAGTCCAAAAACAATGCAAGGTCTTACAGCAGATGTGAAAGAAAAGTCTTTGGCAATAAGTCTTCACAGCAGACAGCAGAAGCAAGAGTCTTTGGCAAAATGCTTGTAGTATATAAGAACAAGAGTCCTTGGCAAGAAGTCTGGTACAAAGCCAACACTGGAATTGTAACACAGAGACCAGAACACAAACACACCAAGTAGGTCGGTTGCTGCCAATGCTGGCTTCTGGCTTCACTCCTAATTTATAACCCTGTGCTTCCAGTACAAATGTTCATAGGGCAAGGTCTGATCACTCCGCATTTTTGCTGTGATTCTAGCTGACCTTCTTTTTTGTCTTTTTCCCTTCACCATTCTTGAAATGTAGGAACTTGTAGTATGTCTTCATCATCTTCTCTTTCCTCCTCAACACTTGGCCCCAAATCCCCAAGTGCCACCTCTTCAGCCTCTTGTTCTATCTTCTCACAAGAAGCAGAAGAGTAGTCTACAAGACATACACTGATGTTACCTGCCAAAAAAAGGCAGTACCCCAATCTAGCATTTGCAAGGAGCTGCATATTGGAGCATGAGGAAATGATAGCTGCAGCACTCTCCCAACCACTAGCCACACTGGACAGGCAACTCTTGGGGTCCTCTTGGGGTCATACTGGAGTTGCTTGTCTCAGTGCTCCTCACAGCAGTGCCCCCTTTGGTTGGGGCACTGTTTGGCTTAAGAGGTGGGTTTGGGGGTTAAAAATGGTCAGTGCAAATCCCAAAAGTTAAAATGAATCTGGTTTATGATCTCATAAATATCAAACAGGATGTCAGCCATTAACTTTATCTATATTGTGGGTACATCTGCCAACATATATCATACTGTATATTCTCAGATACTTACTATCTAGATTCTTGCAAAAAAACATTATTGTTGTTTTATTTCACTTGGAGCTGAAGATTAAGTGGAATTAAGTCATGTTAATTTTTTTAAATTGTACTTGTGTTTTTGTGGCATTGAATTTTGCCTTGTAAGCCATCTCGAGTTGCCAGAAGGCTGAGAGGGGTGGTATGCAAATACAGTAAATAAATAAATAAATATTACTCTTTCAGAAAATAATGCCATGCTGATTTTTAGATTATTGAGATTGTGAGTTTTCATTCAAAATCAGGCTGCTAAACACACACACACCCCATCTTTCTATGATTAATCTGTCAAATATATTTGGAAGTTGGACATCTACTGATCTGTCATACACAGAGTGAAGAAATGCGTAAGCAATAACAGCAGGAAAAATATTCACAATAACTGGTTAACAAGTTTAAAACATGTTTCCTGACACTGGTTTTGTGTGGGGAAACACACAGAATTTGTACTAATAAAAGCATATTTTCTGCAACAAAAAATTGTTTTTCTCCCCACAATAATTTGTCTGAAAAACTTTTGAAAAATAAAATGCAGGGAACATGCTGGAGAAAAACATTCATTTTGTCCATCAGCAGGGAGAAAGCACATATTCCTCTTTGCTTGAAAGGATCAAAAGGCAATAAAGTAGTGTTTCTCAACTTGATGGTGGGACCCGGGGGGGGGTCACGAGGGGGTTTCATAGGGGTCACCAAAGGCTATCAGAAAATACGTATTTTTAATGGTCTTAGGAACCCCTTTGGCATAGTTGTTTGGATTCACATCTCCCCTAAATCACTTTCAATTCACCCCAAATCCCTCTAGTATTTTTTCTTGGTCATGGGGGTTCTGAGTGGGAAGTTTGGCCCAATTCTATCGTTGGTGGGATTCAGAATGGTCTTTGATTTTAGGTGAACTATATATCCCAGCAACTACATCTCCGAAATGTCAAGGTCTGTTTCCCCCAAACTCCACCACTGTTCACATTTGAGCATATTGAGTATTCCTGCCAAGTTTGGCCCAGACCCATCATTGTTTGAGTCCACAGTGCTCTTTGGATGTAGGTGAACTACAACTCCAAAACTCAAGGTCAATGCCCACCAAACCCTTCCAGTATTTTCTGTTGATCTTGGGAATTCTGTGTGCCAAGATTGGTTCAATTCCATCACTGGTGGAGTTCAGTATGCTCTTTGATTATAGGTTAACTATAAATCCCAGCAACTCCCAAATGTCAAAATCAATTCCCCACTCCAAGCCCACCAGTATTCAAATTTGGGCATATCAGGTATTTGTGCCAAATTTTGTCCAGTGAATGAAAATACAACTTGCATATAATATATTTACATTATGATTTATAACAGTAGCAAAATTACAATTATGAAGTAACAACAAAAATAATTTTATGGTTGGGGGTCACCATGTGAGGAACTGTATTAAGGGGTCCTGGTATTAGGAAGGTTGAGAACCATTGCAATTTTTTTTTAAAAAAGGCGTTGTTCTCTAGACATACTGCTAGTTCTGCCAGTGACTTCACTTACTCTCTTTTATGCCCTAAGAATGTCTCATAACCACAGTTCTTAAATATAACAAATCATTGTCAGGAGCTCCGTTAGTTTCTGAGACCCTACATTTACAATACACTGTTAGAGAACTAAATGGATTAATAAGGAAATATTAGTAATATTGTGATTTCAGGGGGGAAAACTTCAGAAACAGAGAAATATGAACTTTAGGAATTGAGAACCAATAGTTTTCTATAGTATTATTTAAACAGACCATATTTCTTGCACATGGATAGTGCCATTTTGACTACCTAAGAAATGGCGCTCACAGCCAGACTTCAGCCTGTTGTTTAGAAAGCACATCAGGGCAATAGTTGCAGAATGACATCAGAATCTGCTAAATGCTTAATTAGAGTCTCAGTCAAAGGTAGAAATATCTATAGTGAAAACAATGCCAATAATGCAAGGAGTTTTGAATTAGTAATCATGACAAATATTTTGCAGACTGACAGTCTGCAGCCTTTGAAAAATCTGAAGTCCCTTCAGATAGTCGAGCAAAACAATTTATTCTGCATGAGCTAAGTCATTCATAATGGAATAATGCCTCCATGATTAATCACATACATATTAGACATAAACAACTGTGCATTGCTTCAAATATCAATGTGAGGAAATTTACATTTACCCTCCTTTAGAAGAGCACAGTAAATGACTCTGGTAAAAACTCCCATGTCAAGAAAAAAACAGGAAATTGAGCTGCCTTTTATTTGACTCACTTCTTGACCTTTGGGGGGAAAACAGCATATTGTTCAGAAGAAAAGCTATAAAACAATAGGATTGCATAATGATGCCCTTTCACAGAAGCCTGCTGAAGTTTCTTGTTCGAGAGATAAGGCAAGAGCTAAAGTAAAATCTAGATGGCAGAAGTAATTTCCTTTTGAACATCCCAGATGCATATCAAACTAAAACACAGTATGGTAGCATCTTTTCATCTGTCTAGATCTGTATGGCTATGGCATATGAGTACTATAGTCAAGTCTGGTAAACACATTACATACTGACCAGCCATTAGAATCAGATAGTACTGTACAGAAAGGACTGGTCCATTGATACTGTAATGTGCTTGGATGATGACCAATAACCTGAAACTGAATTTAGTTATGATTGAGATTCTTATTTTTCTGTGATTGACATTTTAAAATCAGATTTGAAAGAGACCACAAGTTCTATCCAGTGCAACCCCCTGCCATGCAGGAACACACAATCGAAGCACTCCCAACAGATGGCCATCCAGCCTCTGTTTAAAAACTTCCAGAGGAGGAGACTCCACCACACTCTGAAGCAACAGCACAATCAATTGGCAAACAGCTCTTATCATCAGAAAGTTCTTCCTAATATTTAGGTGCAATCTTCCTGCAGGTTGAATCCATTGCTCATTGTCTAGTTTCCAGAGTCCTTTCAAATAGATAAACCCCCTTTCAAACTTATTTTCAAGGTAAACATTAGGGCTGTGCATTTGTAAAGAATTGCTATCCATTTCTGTTTGTTTCATTCGTAACCCCCCTCCCCTCATTTTCATTTTTGTGCACCTTCCGAAATCAGGTGCCTTTCCAAATTGATGTTTTTGTGCCACATCCGAAAAACGGGAAAAAATGACCCATTAGCCACTATGGGCATGCTTCCCCAGGCTCCCCTTCCCCTCAGTTTTAATGCTAGAGAGGTGAAAATCACCACACATGGAGGGCACATCTACCACTTTTAGCCCACCATGTTTTATAATGTTTGGATCATCCCCCATTTGGGGGGGGGAGGGTTCTTTCTAGAAATAAAATCTACTTAAAAACATTGCATCCCCCCCCCCTTTCTGGCCCCACCCTCTTATTTCTCCAGGAGCAGCAGGAGGAAGGCAGGGCAGAGCACCATTCCTTCCTGCCAAATGCTAAAAGTGCTGCACACACCACACACACACTCCAGTGCCCAGACCCACTATTTCACTTCTTTAACTGGCGGCAATAGGGTGAATTCCCCTTCCCTTCCCTTCATTTTATGCAATTGCATTGTTTGTCCTTATATCCTTCATTACGACCTGGATTAAAAGCATCAGAGTTACTTAAGATACCACTCTTCCTGTGATGCTTTTCCCTTGGTGTGCAGGGAAGACCTGGGTTTAAAGACAGGGCTTAAGATAGAACTCTTCCTATGATGCTCTACCCTCAATCTGCAGAGGAGATGAGCGGCAGAAGGTGAGGTGAGGCAGGCAGTAGATGAGGTTCTTCTCCTTCAATTGGCCCAACAGGTAGGGCTCTAATGGAAATAGCATATGGCAGTTCTGTGCAGGCCGTGTGACCCGATATCCACTTCTGCTTGCTTCCATGTCGAGCTAACTTTCAGATGGGAGGGAGGCTTCCCCTTTTGTGCTTTGAAACGGAACAAAAGAACAAATGTCCAAATAAATGGGGTTTCAGGCACAACTCTACTAAACATACCCAGCTCCCTAACCATATCTATTTTTGTGTGCCTTTGTGAAATCCTTGTGAAATTTATCTTGCACTGCAAGCCTAGATGGACTTTGTGGCTTGAAGTGCTTGGGGCCGGCTTGAGCTCATCCACTATTTACATCCTGTACTGATAACTTCCTGGCTAGACTGTAGTGATCTATACATAGGACTGCCCTGGAAGACAACTTTAAAACTGCAAGTAGTGCAAAGTGCTGCAGTTACACTGTAACCAGAACATTGCATAGAAATAGTATAACACCAGTCTCAAAAAAGTTGCACTGGCTGCCAGTATGATCTGAATTCAAGGAACTAATAATGACACTGAAAACTGTAAATGGCAAAGAGCCCTGCTTCTGAAAGACCCCTCCCTCCCTATAGGCATATCTCAATTAACAAAACATCTGACAAAGAAACTCCCACCAGAGAGATCTAACTTTAATAGAAGATGAATGGATGATAAAATCCAGGTTTAATCCATCGTCTAGTTCTATAGCTGCAAACAAATAGGATTCACATGAATTGTGCAGAAAGAAGAATGTCAATAGTTTTGCTCATCTGTAACTGATCATTCTATGTCTGAAGTATTGAAATAGCCTGAAAGTAACTAACCAAACTCATCTTTTAACATATCCTCAGAATTAGATGGCAGACAGATGGATGGCAATAGTGGGGGGCAAGATCAATGGGCAACTATCACAGGCTTCCTTGTACTTCTGGTGGTCGGAGAACACTGATTACTCCTGCAACCACTATGAGTATTTTTGTTGACATGAATATTAGGGCTTCCATAAATTGAGTATGATATTTCAGTCTGCGGATGAATGTTTAATGTAAATATGTCATCCCATCTTGAGCAGAACAATTCATATAGAGGCTGCAGAAAAGGTTAGTGTGTAACTATATCAAACTCCCACTAAGCAATAACTTTATTGTAACAGAAAGAATCAGGCAAGGCAGTTCTCAATTTTTCATTTCTCGGGATTAGCAACAAATAATTGTGACGACTGGACCCAACAGAGCTTACAGTGTTGAAGCCATAGTTAATGGACCATATACACTTTTGGTTATTCCATTTTAATGACTTTTTAATGCTTGTAAACATTACCGCTTGATTGATTGTCCCTTGTCTGCATAGGCTTTTATATTTATTACTTTGCATAACTTGAAGTCCAAAGATTTTTATAAGGTTAATAGCTGTGTTTTTGTTTCATGAACTTACTATCATTTCTTTTTCTGTACTATTAAGAAACAGCAACCCAAATGTTTCAATGTACAATGTATGAGGAGCAATTTCAAGAGATGGGCATGTTTAGCCTTCAGACGAGATGAACAGTAAAGAACAAGTAGTTTACTCTTCGTAGCTCAGAACAACATATCTACAATCACATGATCAGTCGCATTAACTCACATAATGTTCTTTTAGAGAGATTTAAAATGATCTTTCTTTGTCCATGTGGAGAATCTTCCTCAGTAGCTCATGAAACAAGAGCACACTCCAAACTCTGTCTCTTTTTGCTTCTCTCTGCTTGTATAGCTCAAGCACTTGTGTAGCTCAAGCCTGAAAAATGAAACAGTATTCAAAAGTCCTGGGCTCAGCCATCTCTCCAGGTGTTGCCCAACCAATCAGCGTTGTGTATCTTATTTTACAGTCGACACTAACACACTAACAGATTTCTTGCATGCTCCAACAGAAACCACCTAGAAAACTGTTATAGAGATACATCTGGAAGTTCAATTGGTACAGCAGTAGACAGCATTGTTCAGAAAAGACAGACAGATACAGAAACTATGACATCAAAAGACTGAGAAATTATAGCATCTTAACAAAAAAAAGAAGTATTTCAAGTTGCTGTCTATTTGTTTTGCTTTATACTTGTAAGCCTACAGCATCTAGTACTCCCAGGCGGTTTCCCATCCAAGTACTAACCAGGCCTGACCCTGCTTAGTTTCCAAGATCAGACAAAATCAGGCGTGTTCAGGGTGGTATGGCCATAGGCCTTTATACTTGTACCTCTAAAAACATTTGTATGGAATCTAAATTAATATATCAGTGACAAGATAATTAAATAACATTTATATTATATTATTGTATTATATTATATTATATATTGTATTTTGTGTGTAACAGGAGATACAGATGGATGTACATTTGGAATTGGAAGCATTTAAAAACCAATCCCTTTGCACAGAAATCTAATTCTCTCCCAATGAAATTTAAGTTCTGCCAGGTTTTATTAAGTTTGTTACCTGGCAGCTCTCTTTGCCAGTTCTCAAGCCAATTTATTTCTTGGGGTGGATAACTGAAGCCAGGACTTGGAAAAGTCTTTTGGACTTCATCTTTAAGGCATGACGACTCCAAAACACATTGAGTTCTGATTTTGTTTATGAGCTTTGTTTTCATAATCTAATCAAAAGTGGAAACTACAAATAACATTGGAAACAGCCAGTAAATGTCCTGAGCTTGTTCTCTGCTTTGCCCACACTTGTGGTAATGTAGAAGTCACATTTCTATGATAGCCTTCAACTGAATTCAGGTCTTAAAATCTCTTGTGGTTTGCAGTATTGGCATTTATTGGAAACAAAGGAAAAGGCTGAGGTGTGTGTTTGGAAGTGTTGTTTCTGAGAATTTCAAATACACACCACAGTCTTTTCCATAGTTTCTAATCTTTTTAAAAAAAAACACACTTGATTTTATTTTCAGCAAAGTCAGAAGCTGCTGTAATGTCAAATGCAGAATTAGAATTTGAAGTTGTATCAATTTGCTTGAGTACATTGGGAAGGAGCCCTGGTGGCTCAATGGGTTAAACCTTTGTGCCAGCAAGACTGAAGACCAATAGGTCAGAGGTTCAAATCTGGGGAGAGTGTGGATGAGCTCCCTCTGTTAGCTCTAGTTCCCCATGCAGGGACACGAGAGAAGCCTCCCACAGGGATGGTAAAACATCAAAACACCCCCTGGGCAACATCCCCTGGGCAACGTCCTTGCAGATGGTCAATTTTCTCATACCAGAAGTGACTTGCAGTTTCTCAAGTCGTTCCTAACATTAAAAAAAAGTACATTGGGAAATTTCGATAAGCTAGAATGCATGTTGATCCAGGAGCATTTTCTTTATCTTCTTGAAAAATTAAGTAAAACACAAGATGATAACATTTTACCCACAGGTTTTCCTACTCAATATAATGTACAGTTTACTGTACTAAATACAAGATGGCTATAAGCATTTCTCAAATATCATACACGCAGTGTATAAATTATTATTTCATCATCATTTCCCTATATTTTCAAACATTTATTGAAGATTAATATATTTTAAATGTAGGATATATATAGCAGGAAACTAGAAAAACTTGATAATTAAGCAAACCAAGATGTGAAAAATGATTCACTTCGTTATCTATTATCCTGCATTTCCTTCCACGCTTCTTTCATATATTTTTTTTCTTTTTTATTGTTCACTTTACAAAATACAAAGGTACAGGAATACTATTGATTATTTATACTTCAGTATGATCAAATGTGTTATCATTTTCCCCTGGCTTCTCCAGCTATTTTATAGTCTAAATACAATACAAATAGATTGGCTGTAGCTCAGGGTCTTATTAATCTTATACATAACTGTCTGTCTAAGGTTCTCAAAAGTACTCATTTTGTTTTCTTCATCATCCTGTATCCCATTTTATATCAATTCCCCTCCTTCTCCCTCCCCCATCTCCCTGGGAACAGTTTACTAATCTTGCTATGCTTATTATAATTATTCAGTCATGAGAATAGTCTTATTTAATTCCTTATATTTATCTTTTCCCTTTATTCTGAATATGAGACCCTTCCATTTTTCCTCCCAGGTCTTTCTGGTTTGGCGCATCCAATAATAACTTTTCCTTTCATTAATATAGTCTTAAAGTAGGTAGTCAGCTATATATTTATACCAAGTTTATGTATCCCATTTCTTTTGGTCCTTCCAGCCTAGGGCAACTGAGAATTTAATTGCATCTAGCATGTATTTTATTATTTCCTCCCATTCTTTAAGTCCTGCATAGTCCTCCATTTTTTAAATGAAGAATTGTGTCTTAATCTATTTTGTTAATTCCAACAATTCCAAATAGGTTCAATTAAAAAAGTAAACCAAAAGTTCTGGGCATGTACAGTTATCATTTTCTCTTTTACAGTAATAAGAAGGAAATCAAATAATAACACTATGTAACACGATTTTTGTTCCTGGGTTATACATTTCCCAATTGGTTCTATCATAAACACATGGAAAAAGTTTATTAAATGGCAAAAACTTTGTTTTTGTGAGACATCTTGCAGCACATGTTGCTATAGTTTTTCAGCAACTCTCTCATCGATTCCCAAGCAAGTCAACATAGTTTGTGGCAACCACAAACGTTTCTATCGTATAACAGCTACTTTCCAAGAAAGCAGTGCACAATTAAACAGAAAATAATACTTTCAAATCCAGTACATAATTTTTCACCTTTTGTTACATTGGTTTAATTGTAATTAGAATTAAACCAATTACATTTGAATAATTATAATTATTTTAATTATAATTAAACCAGTTACATTTTAAAATTGACTCCAGTTCCTTATTACATCCATATTCAGGGAACTGTAATTTGTTTAAAATACTCTATGATTTGAAAGTAAGCCATAGTTCATTCCTTGCTAGTTCTCATTAACCATACCTTATCTCAAGTGTCAGAAAATTATGAGGGTTCATATGCAATTTTAACTTCAGACCCTGCTAGTCTATACCTCTGCAACACTGTTTATTCTGCCCACCTCTCCCCCAAATCTACTGCCTAATTTTTTCCCTTGGTAAAATGATAAATAATGCACTTAGATGGAGGATGGCAGCTGGTTTTTAAGCCTACTCTACTGTGTATAAGGTGAGTCCAGTTTCTTTATAAAGCCTAAAAGAGTCTAAAGTTGATGGACAGTTTGGTTTCCTTGATAAATGTATTCCCTGGCTGCCGTGCAATTTGCCATTTTGTGAAGCAAATCTGAAGGGGATCAGGATCCATGCTGGTTATTATTGGGCTGCAAGCAGGCTGCAATACATTTTTTTCCCCACCCACCGATTTAAACAAATCGCTGAGTCCTGAAGACATAGCCTGGGGAAAATTTTCATCTCCTTCTCACAGCAATAGAAGAAGTAGCACATAAATCCAAGACTTCTTGTGACAGGGTATGGAAATCACACTGTCTTGTTTCCTCTGACTTCAACCGCAGATCTAAGATGTTATTAATGGAAAAGATGTTGCTGTTGTTATTATTATAACTATGTTTATTTAAACCTCACTTTATCTCTCCTGCAGGAAACTGAAAACAACTTAACATAAAAGCATCAGCATACAATTTAAATATACAAATATGTAAACATTAAAACAGGATTAAATACAAACAGCATTTTTAAAATCCCAGGTAAAAACCATTAAAACAAGTTGAAAACCACAGCACCCCCTGAATTCATCTTAAAAACCTTCTTCTTTGAAAGCCTGCCTGAATAAAAAGGTTTTAGCCTGCCTCTGGAAGGACAGCAGGGAAAGGCCCATTCTGGCTTCCCTGGGCAGGGAGTTCCAGAGTCAAGGGGCAGCCACCGAGAAGGCTCACTCTCTTCTTACCACCCACCAAGCTTGAGACAGAGATGGGACTGAGAGAAGGGCCTCTCCTGAAGGTCTCAGAGCCCAGGCAGGCTCATTGAAAGCAATTTGGTCACCCAAATAGCCTGGACCTGAACCATCTAAGACTTTAAAGGTCATAACCAGCACTTTGAATTGTGACCAGAAACAGACTGGCAGCCAGTAGAGCTGCTGCAACAGGGGGGTTGTCCTGTAGCCAGCCCCAGTTAGCAACCTGGCTGCAGTTCTTTGGACCAGTTCAAGTTTCCAAGCATGTTACAGGAATCCAGATGGGATGTAACTAAGGCATGTATCACCATGGCCAGATCTGGCTTCTCAAGGCATGAGTGCACAAGTTTTAATTGCACAAAGGCCCTCTTGGACACCACCAACAACTGGTCCTCCAGGTTCAGGGCCGAGTCCAGTAGGACTGCGAACCTGTGTCTTCTAGGGGAGTGTGACCTCATCCAGCACAGGCTGGATCCCTATTCCCTAATCTGTCTTCTGACTGACCAGGAGTACCTCTGTTTTGTCTGGATTAAGTTTCAATTTGTCTGCCATCATCCAGTCCATTACTGATAACAGGCACTGGTTTAGAGTCAGGATAGCTTCCTTGTCATTACGTGAAAAGCAGTAGTAGAGTTGGGTGTCATCTGCATATAGAACACCATACTCCAAAATTCCAGGTGACCTCTCCCAGAGGTTTCATGTTAGGGTATTATCCACTCTTAAGTGCACAGCTTCCTCTCCAGATTTGTGTTTATCCATTAAAATATAATTTCTGACAGAGCATAAAAACGTGTTTGGCTTTCCCCCCTTTTCCAAGAAGTTGCCTTGTGCTAATGTCCTGCTTCAGTTAATATAAATTCCTTCTGGGTACCAGATACCATTGACCATGTAGCTGTTGCATAAAACCAGTGACTGGTCAGACTCAATGAATCAATTTGAATTGTTGCAACCAGAATTGCCAAATTAGAAATGAATCTAGTCCAAATGAAATGTGAGAGAGGAGTTTAAGCTTATACATGAGTTAGTTCACTTTTTCTTTGTACTTTGTATTTTTTAAAACAATCAACTACTGGGGGAAATGAATGGAAAACATATAAAACTGAATCTCTGAAATAAGTATGGTCAGACCTTGGGAAATTGATCTTTCCCCATAATTCTTAGAATTACTAAAAAAAAAAAAACCCTTATCTTTCTGTATATAGTGGGGGGGAAATAACACCAAAAAAGAGAACATGATATTACAGATAATACTAGGACTTCCACATCAGGGCTTCAGCCATTGTTTAGTCACAGCGTGTGCCACTATCCTGGATCACTGGATTGTTCTTCTTAGGAACATGACACATCTCCAGCCTGTTTTTAAATATATAACATAACACCTTCTCAAAGAAGAAGACATTATTTTTAGTAGCGGAAAGCAATTTTAGAACAGCCCTTGAAAAGTCAGGATGCCAAGCACAACTGGGATAGAGAAGTGATCCAGGAGGATGTGATGAGAAAGAGATTGCTGATAATGGAGGGAAGGAATTAGCTGAAGAGGCTTGGGCTTTGTAGTCATGGGATTTATCTTGGAGAAAGACAAAAAACCGTGGCTTCTGTGAATAACAAACTCTTATATCAGGTCAGAGTTTCTATAATAAGAAGCAGGGGAATTGATTGCATGCTAGCACCATGTTATGTTTCCCTGTGTTATAGTTGCATATTATATATACACACACATATAACAAGAACTGACAAATGAATAGAGTTATTTGCTTGCTAGGAGCCCCCGGTGGCACAATTAGTTAAACCCTTGTGCCAGTAGGGCTGAAGACCAACAGGTCGCAGGTTCGAATCCGGGGAGAGCGTGGATGAGCTTCCTCTGTCAGCTCCAGCTCCCCATGCAGGGACATAAGAGAAGCCTCCCACAAAGATGGTAAGACATCAAAGCATCCGGGCATCCCCTGAGCAATATCTTTGCAGACAGCCAATTATCTCACACCAGAAGCAACTTGCAGTTTCTCAAGTTGCTCCTGACATGAAAAGAAAATGCCGGCTTTTGTACCATTACTAGTTTATGGGGAGCAAGGTCTCTGAATAATGCCAGTTACTCACTCCCTGGGAGTGTGTAACTTCGTGAAACATGCAAGCTGGTGATTTCAGTGTTCTCCTCACTATGGTAGATGGACAAATTGTGATAAGGCCCCTTTCTGACCCTGTTCTCATTCCCACCAAAAAGGTATTCAAGTTGTTTTTGACTTATTGTAAATCTATCCTAGAGTTTTCTTGGCTTTGTATAATTTTCTTGTTGTCATTTCTCACTTGCTTTTGTACATTCAACATGCTGGTTTTACAGCTATGTTTTCAGCACACACTTGGTACCCAACAGTCTCAAAAGCCTAGCCAACTGCTCCCAAAGCCCTATCAAAGCCTGTGTGAGGAACATGCTACATGCTGCTGCCAATTCTCTCTTCCACCCACTCCCAAAGAAGCCAGAGAAAAAACTTCAGGGAGGAATGAATTTAAAAGATAAAATGGGAGGTGACAGACAGACAGAACCAAGCCTTCAAATTCAACAATAACACTTTATTAAAATTTTCACCTTAGAACCAAGTTAGAGTGGACTTGCATCTCCTCTGGTGAAGGCAGCAGATCCTAGCCAGCACCAACCAGGAATTACTGGCACAGCAAAGTCTTAATGTTTGGTATCACTGTCAATGTACTATAAATAAATCCATGTGTTCACAATTATGGGAATGTCAGTCTTTGAGAGTCCAGACTTTGCTGGCATCCTCTTTGTCCAAGGAGAATAAGCACCTCTGATTTCTCCTTCAACCTATCCATATCTCATTCGATCCTTTGGGAGCAAAGCACTCCAGGCTCCAAAATCACACAATAATTTGAAACATATTGAGCAAAACTATCTTTTAAAAAGATTTAACCTTTAAGGTCTTTTTTGGAGAATGGACAGAACAATTGTGATATACAAAGGCCTTCCACGATGTAAACTATAGCAACTGAATATGGGGGTGGGGAATAATAATAATAATAATAATAATAATAATACAACTTTATTTATATCCCACCACCATCTCCTAAAAGGGACTTTGGGGCAGCTTACAAAATAATACAACACAGAAATAATGTTAGAATAATATTAAAATTAAATAAAATTGAATGATATATACAAGTAATATTTAAATTAGATTTTATCTTTATTATACCATAAAATTGTTGAAATTATAATAAAGGGAATATAATAAATCTTTTAGAATTACTGTTCTGCCCCTATGCTATCTTAACTACTTGGAAGGTGAACTGGCTGTGCAGGGAACAGATCAGAAACTATAAAGTTGAATCAAACATGAATTGATTAACTGATAAGAATTTTAGACTTCCTTTCCTTCTGAGTCTCACTGCAAAGTCTTTAAGAGGGGAGGTAAAGTATTTGAGAGATAAATACAGTTCTGGTTGAACTGAGGCTCTTGAATCTTTATTTCTTCTTATTGTCTCTTTTTGGAATGGTGTTCAACTGTCTCTAAGATGGTCTCAGAGTTTCTGATTGGACTTCTAAACAGCTCCAACTGGACTTGAATACAGCTCCGACTATACATACTATTTGTAAACCTTCTGGCCTTCCTCTCTCTTCACCATCCAGCCACAAAAAGGCTGGCTCTTCCAAGAACCTGAAGTGCCTTGCCTGATGCTCCACCCCTGAGGGGATTCTTAAAGGGGCAGGGTGAGAGAGGCTTCAAATGCAAAGAGGGTGTCTAGACAGACCCCCAGAAACTGTACATAAAATATTAATCCCTCTAACTAAAAATGGCTTAACTAGGGGTAAACAGTGAGGGCCTTCATGGGGCACGACAATTACAATTGGGAACTAGCAAGTTGGAAGTCACATTAGTTTCGATAATTATTGTTTTTGTTGTTGTAGTGCAGGGGTCCTCAAACTAAGGCCCGGGGGCCGGATGCGGCCCTCCAAGGTCATTTACCTGGCCCTCACTCAGGGTCAACCTGTCTGAAATGACTTGAAAGTACACAACAACAACAACAATCCTATTGCATCAGCCAAAAGCAGGCCCATGTTCCTATTGAAATATTAAGTTTATATTTGTTAAAATTGTTCTTCATTTTAATTATTGTATTGTTTTTAAGTGGGTTTTTGCACTACAAATAAGATATGTGCAGTGTGCACAGGAATTCATTCATTTTTTTTTTCAAATTATAATCTGGCCCTCCAAAAGTTTGAGGGACTGTGACCTTAACTTGCATTTCCATCTCAGGGAGAGGTGGAAATTCTATGCCATGCCTTTAGGTTAGGATTGCTAAAAGGAATGAATACCTTGTCCATCATTGCATGATCTTCATCATGCACTGTTAGAGCACCAATAAAATCAGGCTGTGTGCTTTATGAGATGGCATAGTAAACTGTTGGGAGTGGAGGGAATCTAGAAGCTCTCCGCTCCTCACTTGATTCGGACTTACAATGGGTTCTAAGGTGAACCTATAATGGAGTTTTCTTGGCAAGATTTGTTCAGGGAGGGTTGCCACGGAGGGCCCTTCCACATAGCTCTATATCCCAGAATATCAAAGGCAGAAAATCTCACATTATCTGAGTGTGGACTCAGATAACCCAGTTCAAAGCAGATAATGTGGGATTTTCTGCCTGGATATTCTGGGATATAGGGCTGTGTGGAAAGGCCCAGAGTAGGGATTCAAATCTTGGCCTCAAGGATCCAACAGTTGAGGCAGTAAAGGACACTGGGCAACATATTACTTTTTTTAAGATTAGAAGAAGCATTAGAAACATTAGAAGAATGTTTGCCTTGATTATTGAATATACATCAGTCACATTCACATGCCAGAAGCAAATAGTCATTAGCTCAGTAAGAGGGAAAAGCAAATGAAATTAAAGAAATACTTAGAATGGTAGAGTGGCATTTTGAACCTGTACACATTCAGTAAAATAGACTAGATCCCTTTGTTGTCTTTGGTATTGTATTTCATTAGAGAGCAGAATTTGGCATAGAGAGCTTTGTTTCATCAGAAAAGAGAAGAAATCCCTGTACAAACAAATAATTTACACCGTTTGACACCAAACCTCTTTCCAAAACATCATCAAAGAGTTTTCTCCATTGAATTGCATATCACATGTTGGTAGCAATGCTCAGTGCATCATAGCATAGCCAAAGTGTTCTAGGCTGAACCTTATTGTAGAAGAGATGGAAGAAAGCACATCAGCCTGTTAAGTTTTGAAACATTTTTCTTCATTAAGCTCAGTTTACATATTCCAAAGCTGTTAAGAAATAAAGGGCTAGTGGAACAAATATTATAATATTTGTTGACTGATAGTCATTTAATCTGATGTCTTACCAGTTGTAACTGCCAATCAAATGATCATTCCTCGATTATTGAATCTGTTTCATTATTTTGTTTCTCTTCAGAGTGTGGTATATAAGACATCCACATAATTTGTTAGTGTCTATAACTCTCGGTGTGTATTTCTTCAAGAAGAATGTGTGTGTGTTTTCCAGAAAACATTTCCAATGAAAGCAGAAGCTGAAATAGTTGCTGCTTTTTATATTCACTTCATTTCAATCATTTTATTATATTTTGTTAAATGAATTTCAAGTTTATTGCATCCTATTGGATCCAGATTCTATTTTGAAACCATATTTCTAGCTGCTTTTTTCCAACTAACAATTTTCTTTTGAAGTAGAACGAGTCCCAGAGGAATGGCATATAATTTAAATATATTTAATAAAATGGTGGAAAATACATCTTATTTGAAACCATCCAATATTTTCATTTCTATCTTCTTTGGTTATGTCGTTTAGAATGGGATGATTAACAACATAAACTCCCCAGTGTCTAGGAATGGAAATCATAGGATTGTGCTGGAGGCAGAAGTAATGATTAACCTCTACTTTAAGGCATACTGTATCAAGGTGTCAGGTGTGTGGACACAGGAATGTCCTTACCTTTCAAGTAAGAGGACTACTGAGGTCCCGTATGTATTATTTGATGAAACTTCTCGATTAGGAATGCTCTTCTCCAACTTATTACAATGCTTACTATGGGGTTTTTGTGGTAAGATTTATCCAAAGGTTTGTCATTACCTTCCTTTAAGGGCCCTTCCACACAGCCATATAACCCAGAATATCAAGGTAAATAATCTACAAAATCTGCTTTGAACTGGATTATCTGAGTCCACACTGCCATATAATCCAGTTTAATGTGGATTTTATACAGCTGTGTCAAAGGGGCCTAAAACTGAGAAAATGTGACTCCCTCAAAGTCACTCAGGGCCCTTCCAGGCAGACCTTATTTCCCAGGATCTGATCCCAGGATTTCTGCATTAAATTGGATTATATGAGTCCCACTGCCTGATAATCTGTGATAAATGGAACACCTGGGATCAGATCCTGGGATACAGAGCATGTCTGGAAGGGCCTTCAGTGGGTTTCCATAACGATGTAAGGATTCAAAACACATTGCCTCCTAGAGCCCTGGTCCTGTACTCCGACCCCACACTGCCTAACACTCAACACAAAGCCTTGGTGGAAGCTTGTGAAGTGGTGTTTTTTCACATGTGATGCATTTGGAATTTTGGCATTCAATCTCATATATGTCATTGTGTGGAATTCCAAGCCATATTTTGATTAATGTCATTTTGCCAGCACTCCTTCTTTTAAAGCTTGTTTCATGAGGCCATAACACAAGTGATCATATGCTTGGATGCTCAGTGATGTGACCAAAGATTGACAGAAATCATTTTCGTATCAGCAGCAGGTTCTTCAGAGTATGTATATTACAGTATGCTCATATTTTAGTATGTGTAAGAAATGGTAATGGTCTTTTTAAAAAGGTTAGGCAAGGTGGACTCCTATTTCTCAGAAACAAAAACAAAAACTGCAATGTACTTACAATAAAATTGAAGAGTTACTTAAGTCACCATCTTTCTCTTTTCTTTCTTTTAAAAATTCAATCATCTGTCTCCAGTTTAACCACAAACTGAGTCAGCTTGTTACTCAGTTTTTTCTAACCCCAGGCATGATGGTTTGTTTACATGCAAAGCATTTTAATAGAACTGTGTATACTGTAACACTCTACTATGGGACTGGGTTTAGTTCTGGAGTTAGGTTAGCTGTACTTCAATTTCCGTAACTAAAAAGTTAAATCAAGTATGAAGTCCCATGAATTTCAGTGATCACATTGATTTGTTTAAGGTCCTTGACCATAAGACTGCCAAATCATTCTAATGGTAGGTAAGTATACTCAAGAAAAGATGACCATACAGTGTAGGGAGGGTCACAGATTTAGAGTTAAGAGAAAAATCCAGACTTTTTGTAATCAAATCCAAAGAGACAAAGAAGTCCAACCATGAACAAATATCCTTAATATGAATCTTCCAAGCAAGGCTTCCATAGAATAAGAACTAGGACTCAGCAGGAATCTGAAACGATGCTTCATCTAACAAGTTTTTTTCCCTGGTGCGAACTTTATATCCCAACACTCAGAAACTGGTTTCGCTTTCCTCAGCTATCACTCCTCGCCCTAATCTCTCGAAGCCTAGAGGAACAGCAGAAACCTTGACTGAGCTGTCTGTTCTGGCTAAACTCCAGCCATCTATCTATGAACTCATTATCTTGCTGCTCATTCATTTCTCCAGGTGTCAAGTTGTTTTCAAACCCTAAATCTTGGGGGCTCACTGGGTCAGGGAGTAAACTATTATCCCTATGCCCTGTAGAAACATTCTCATTAGAAACTACCCTTTGACATAGTGTCCCTATGTCATTCTCTGTATTAATATCATTGACCAAACCATCTCCATCTTGAGCCTCAGTGCTATCATTTCCCACATCACTTCTGGGTTTACAGGGAACATCATCTGGCCACCCTCCTGTTTACTGTGGAAACTCCTGGGATAAAGCTACTGTCTGGATGGGCCCTTAGAGTCTCCAGATCTTGGTAAAGCAGCAGAAAACACTTTATTGACAACACAAGATTTAAGTGAGATCCTTAAGAGAGGAATGCAACTGAACATGATATGTCTGTATTCTTTCATTTCTTTACACATAACAGCCTTGCTCAGTAATCATATAATGTACCAATTTCTCTTGTTTCTATTCTTCATTCAATAGTCCCAATAAAAACAAATCTGATTTCAACTGGATATCCTTTTTCAATGTTTTAATTAAATAGTGAATCTTTTTGGCCTCATCACTTGTTCACCATATATGGTGAAATGTTTCCAACTGATGTTCACATTTTTCTTTTTGGACAGCAGACATAATTAGCACTTTGATTGGAAATTGACTGGAATGGCGTTAACAGCTGATGATACTGTTTTATTGTTTTAATTAATGCTTTATGTATTGTTTTAATTAATGCTTTTTGTATTGTTTTAATTAATGCTTTTTGTATTTTAATTGTTGTTGTATTATTGTAATTGTTTATATGCAGCAGCATTGACTTGTTGCCAAATGTAAGCCGTCCTGAGTCCCTATTCAGGGGTAGAGAAGAGACGGGGTAGAAATACCAGAAATTAATAAATAAATAAATTATCTTAGAAGCTTTTTCTACCAATAAAGAGTGTTTTATGTAAATTGCGTGCATATAGCAATAATCATTTCACAATTTACCAGTAACTACACAAAAATATTCTGCACTTCAGGGCAAAACAAATCAAGCTAATACTCTTCATCCATTTGGCATCATAAAGTGATGCTATACTAACTGTAATTCAGTAGGATTTTAAACACTGGAATTAGCCTTTTACTTTTGATGTTCATTTTGTGGGGAAATTCTATCTGCATAGTAGCAAATCTTTCTCATCCTCTACATCTCCTTTACTAAAATGTCTTCATGGCCATATGCATTTTGTCTTAATGGCCATATGGAGTTGGTGATATGATTTTGCAACAAACCATTCTTCTAAGCACAACATTTTTTAATGCTACTGTTAGCGCAGCTAGCTGAATTAATTTAAGAGCAGGACATATCTACTATAAACCAATTAGACTGGGGAAGCAGAATGTATTTACCAACCATGATGAGTATTTTTCCAACAATTGCACAGGAAGCTAAGTATTCATTACCAGCCATGGTCTATGTCAGTAAAAACAACAGCAATGCTGCCACACGAGTACAATTCTGATTTGTACCACAAAAGACTCCAGGCCTTTTGTTTCAGCTTTATCTTTCATTATGAAAAGCAAAGGGAGATCTTTTCTATCCAAGAACTTTTGTAATATGCATACTGAAACCACATCAACAATGAGCTATAGTTCTCATTGACAGTGAAAATTTGAGGAGAACATTTGTAGTGCGAGGTATTATAAGATGTAAACAGTTTAATTCTCCAGGCTATAAGTGTATTATCATATCATGTTTAAAACAATAGCACTATCCTGAAAACATCCATAATTATATCATATCCAAAATGCATTAGAATATTTAATATTTTAAAAAATCAGAGTAGCAATTGTGTTGGTTCACAGCATTTAAAACTTATTCAGTACATGCACACCTGTATGGACTTCATCCCACAAGGGGAGGAAAGCAGATGGAGTTGTCTTCTTTGTGTGGAGTTTCATGGGGTTCCATCTTAAAAGAAGACAGAGAATTTACTCACTCCCATCACACATACTCTTCCCCTTTATAGCTCAACCATCTCAAGGAAACCAGCACACTTTTAAAAACAGTAATCCTTTTTGAAACCCCACCTTCCCCTGAAGCTCTACACTAAAGGAGACAGACACCTTTTCCTTTTCGAGACACCACTTTCCACGGGGTCATTCTCCTTAAGCCTCTGCACTAATAGAGACAGGCACATTAAAAAAAACACTTATTCCAGGACACCATAGATCAGTGGTTCATAACCTTCCTGATACTGCGACTCCTTAATACAGTTCCTCATGTTGTGGTGACCCCCAACCATAAAATAAATTTGTGCTGCTACTTCACAACTATAATTTTGCTACTGTTGCGAATTGTAATGTAAATATCTGATATGCAGGATGTATTTTCATTCACTGGATGAAATTTCACACAAATACCTGATATGCTCAAAACTGAATACTGGCATGTGTGTGACCGGGGTGGTTTTGTCATTTGGGAGTTGTAGTTTCTGGGATTTATAGTTCACCTACAATCTAAGAGCATTTTGAACCCCAACAACGATGGAATTGGGCCAAACTTGGCACCTAGAACTCCCATGACCAACAGAAAATACTGAAAGGGTTTGGCGAGCATTGACCTTGAGTTTTGGAGTTGCAGTTCACCTACATCCAGAGAGCACTGTGGACTCAAACAATGATGGATCTGGACCAAAGTTGGCATGGTTACTCAATATGCCCAAAGGTGAACACTGGTTGAGTTTGGGGGGAAATTGACATCAATGTGTGGGAATTGTTGTTGCTGGGATTTATAGTTCACCTACAATCAAAGAGCATTCTGAACCCCACCAACAATAGAATTGGGCCAAACTTCTCACACTGAATCCCCATCATCAACAGAAAATACTGTGTTTTCTTATGGTCTTTGGTGACCCCTATGACACTCCCTCATGACCCCCCCCCCCCCCGGGGGATCCCAACCCCCAGATTGAGAAACACTGCCATAGATCAAGGACCAATGTGTCAAGCAGAAGTCTCCCAATATCCGAAACTGATTCCTGTGGAAGTATAAAAACCATCAGCAAATTATGTCCCCAAGGCTCATCCTATGCAAGATGATCTAGGTGGACATTTTGGTTGATGGTACTACAACTTTATTCTGGTTGTGATTAAGACATAATGCTCCAGGAAGTAGCAGAAATTTTAGTAGTGTCCTAGGTCTTTGTCATCTCTTGTCCATTGTGGAATCTCTGTAACCCTAGCCTAACAACTGGATTTATCAGGATAAGATTAATGATGCTTCCAACCATGTACTCAATGTCTGAAAGTATTTTCCAGCCTTTGTTTTCCTTTTCTCAACAAAGGGTCCTCCAGATGTTGTTAGATTACAACTCCCAACATTTCTCACCATTGCCTATGGTGGTCACGATTTCTGAGATTTGAGTTCCAACAACTTCTAGAGGGTCATTCCTGCTTTAAATACATTCCTAAAATAGTTTAGATGGCTCACTGTTGTATAATAGAATGTATACAATATTCACTGTATATTGGGTTCACATATATATTTTTATTTTTTTGTAGTGTAAAATATTGGAAGTTGGAAAATATCATAATTTTAATGGGGTTTTTTTTCTAAGAACAGTTTATAAAAATGCATTACCCCCCAAATGGTTTTGTCACCACATGGAAAGTTATGTGTCAATTTTTAGCAAGTCAATTTCCCAAATGTAGAGCTGTAACTGAACCAAATGAAATACTTCATCACCCTAGATTTTCTAACCATGATTGTATATAGGTAATGTACACTATAATTTATATCATGCCTTTCTTTCAACACTTGGTTGCCCAAGCACAGTCATTCCTCATTAGGGAAAGCCATAAAAGTAAACTAAAAGTAACTGAAAAAGAAGTAAATGTAGTTCTGCATCAGATCTTTCAGACTTTGTACTAAATTAGTTAACACAGTAGTGCCTTGACTTTAAAGATTATGTGCTAGTGAATCATTATGTCTTTAAATTTCCATCAAGGCACTCATACCAGTTTGAAAATTATTTTCTAGCCATTCTTCAGATAATAAGAAGGTTAGAATCAATAAATAGTGTAAGAAATCAATGTAGTTGTTGCAGATGATATATTTCAATCTCTTGAAATGGAGGGAACACTGCATCCTTCAAAATAAGTGCTTGAGATCTGGTTTGGAAAATGCCTCTTAGGTACAAAGCAGCCTTTTTTCTATGATTGCATCCCATGTTGATTTGCTCACTTTAGACGAGTCTTTATCAATTTTCTAAGTGTGAAGACTTACAAGCCAATAATTGTAGTTAATGTTAAAAGAACTGACCAATTTGACAAGGGTCTCCAACTAGACAAGCTTAGCTGTTCCTGTTTTGACCTATTCTGAACTGTCCTAAAATGGCATCATATAGCATGCACCTGCTCCATCAGTAGTGCATGATCCTCCTGAGTGAGTGAGTGAGTGAGTGGCAATGAATAAGTTTTAAACTTGGTTTTGAAGGAGCTCTCCAACATATTGAACTCTATTCCTAAATATGTCAAGACCCTTGGAGAGTCTTTCAAAGTTAGTGGATTTGTCACGCGACTAACAAGGGAGCCATGAGAGTTAGCAGTGGACTCCATTCTTGGCAGGCTGCAGCACCTTCCTGTGCAAGTTTTGTATACTTGTGAAGATGCTTAGGTAAATATAGCACCTTCTAATGCTCCAGAAATATCCTGCACAATGTTGCATGACAAACTAGTCAAGATGGCTCAGGCCTCTTCTACACTGCCATATAAGCCAGATTATCAAAGCAGACAATCCACATTATCTGCTTTGAACTGGATTATATGAGTGTACACTGCCATATAATCCAGTTCAAAGCAGATACTGTGTTCCCTCACCTATTGCGGGGGTTCCGTTCCAGGAACCTCTGCGATAACTGAAAAATTGCAATGTAGAGATGCTATACTGTATATGTACAGTATAGCTCCACCCACTCCTCTCTCTCTTTCTTCCTCTCCTCTTTCCCCCTCCCTTTGCTGGAGCCACCCTTCCTCCTTCCATGCTTCCCCACTGGCATGGGGCTCTCACCTGGTTACCCGAGTGAGAGGGACTGGGAAAAAGCCCCGGCAGAAGCTGCCTTGGCAGTGGTCCTCTCCAGCCCCAGGTGAAGAAGCCCCAGCAGATGCTGCCTTGGTAGCCCTCCGCACCCCTCGCCATCGCTACTTCGGCAAGTGGGGTTTATAGATCTGTGTATACAGTGTTCCCTCAGTACATGTATTTAATTTTTTTAAAAAAAACACACAAAACAGCGAGTCTGCAGAAAGCAAACCACAGAGTACCGAGGGAACACTTTAATCTGGATTATAATGGCATTGTAGAAGGGACCACAGTTCCATGTGATAGAGAGCCCAGGAAATGTTGATGGAATGAATGCCAGCCGTGTAGGTTCAGTACAGCAGCTGATCCAAGCATCACAATAAGAATCAGCAATGTCATTTGATTTGCCACTGCTGCAAGGAAAGGTCTGGCAATGGTTCCAGAGCTTTCCTTGCAGCAGTGGCATACTCTTCCAGGATATCCTTCAAGTAGCAATGTAGCAAAATGCACCCTTGTGTTTCATGAAAATTACTACCTTGCCAATATTGACCATTGTCAACCATTTTTGTTGTCCCTTTTGTTTTCCTCTCTCACCTCTTTACCTTTGTAAATGAAATGTATCTGGAGTCAATGCAACCTTTCCCTTGAAAAATCTGATTTAAAAATCCCAGATTCCAATGCCTACTGTCTTACACTTACTGAAAGTGTTATGTTTCTGTTGTTGCCTCAATATTCAAAGCTTCAATTAGCCCAGCAAGAGGCAGGTTATCTTCCTACTACGCTAAAGAGAAGAGATTAATTATCCACTTCCTAGCAAAAGGAGGCATTTTTGTAGCTACCATCAAGAGGCTTGCTTCAGTAACCTTTGTTTCTTGTATGAACAAAGTGGGGCTGTCCTTGAAATACCCTTTGAATTGCAGTCCCATTAGACTTAGACATCGGATTATTATTATTATTATTATTATTATTGTGTTTATTATTATGTTATTATGGAACCCCCCATTGGAACAGTGGGTTAAACCGCTGAGCTGCTGAACTGGCTGACCAAAATATTGCAGGTTTGAATCTGGGGAGCGCCGTGAGCCTCCGCTGCTAGTCCCAGCTTCTGCCAACCTAGCAGTTCAAAAACATGCAAATGTGGGATCAATAGGTACTGCTCTGTTGGGAAGGTAATGGTGCTCCATGCAGTCATGCCGGCCACATGACCTAGGAGGTGACTATGGACAACGCCGGCTCTTTGGTTTAGAAATGGAGATGAGCACCAACCCCCAGAGTTGGACACTACTGGACTTAATGTCAGGGGAAAACCTTTACCTTTAACTTTACTATGTGTGTTATGTTTATTTATACCATGCTTTTTCTCTCTACAAAAAAACTCAATAAGGCATACAGTAAAACCAAATGAAAAATTTATTGTTGAAGGCTTTCATGGCTGGAATCACTAGGTTCTTGTGGGTTTTTCTGGGCTATAGAGCCATGTTCAAGAGGCATTTCTCCTGACGTTTCGCCTGCATCTATGGCAAGCATCCTCTACTTCTGAGGATGCTTGCCATAGATGCAGGCGAAACGTCAGGAGAAATGCCTCTAGAACATGGCTCTATAGCCCAGAAAAACCCACAAGAACCAAATGAAAAATGGTTTAAAACCTAAAAATACCCAAACATTAAAATAGAATTGAATAGTAATGGTATTAAAAATAAATAGTTAAAATTCTTAAAATTGTATTCAAAGCTAGACTATCTCTTGGGGCCCTTCCACACGGTCATACAACCCAGAATATCAAGGCAGAAAATCCCACAATGCCTGGTTTGAATTGGATTATATGAGTGCGCACTGCCATATATTCCAGTTCAAAGCAGAAAATGTGGAATTTTATTCAGCTCTGTGATAGGGGCCTCACTCTCTCAGAGGCACACAGATCCTTTTTATTAAAAGAAAAATTATTTAATCACACATACACAAATAGTAATTTTATTCTATATAAAACACATAGAGAAATAATACTTATAAACTATGTATTACATTAACATATAATAATAATAATAATAATAATAATAATAATAATAATAATAATAATAATAATAAATGAAAAACAAAGGAAAAACACAAAGGAAAAAAGAGAAGAGAGGAGCAAACAGGGCTTGGCTTCCAACCCTCTTCTCCTCAGTTAAGGATATTATTTGCAACAGACACAGAGTTCCATGCCGTTTAATAAATTTCAGATTTTCCTTCTATTTTCCAGAAAGAGGGTCATTTTAAAAATGCCTTGTTTAGCTTAGTATATTGGAGCCCCCAGTGGCGCAATGGATTAAACCCTTGTTCCGGCAGGACTGCTGACTGAAAGGTCAGCGGTTTGAATCGGGAGTAGGGTGATCTCCCATCTGTCAGCTCCAGCTTCTCATGCAGGGACATGAAAAAAAATTCCCACAGGATGGCAAAACATCCAGGTGTCCCCTGGGCAACATCCTTGCAGATGGCCAATTCTCTCACTAGAACCGACTTGCAGTTTCTCGTTGCTCCTGTCACAAAAAACAAAGTTTAGTATATCAGTTTGTGAGAGATATGAGTGTGCCTACAAGTTGCCTGTTGACTTATGGCAACCCCATGAATTTCAAATGATTTTTTAAAGCAAAGAATATTCAAAAGTAATTTTGCCAGCTCCTTCTTTAGAAATACAACCCTTGGTATTCATCAGTGGTTTCCCAACTAAGTACTAACTAGAACTGACCCTGATTCGTTTCCAAGATTATTTATTTATTTATTTATTTATTTATTATTCAAACTTATATGCCACTACTCCCCTGGGGCTCGGAGCGGCTTACAAGAACAGGCTAAAATCTAACACAATTTAAAAACAATTTAAAATAATTTAAAAACAGCAATATCAAAGATCAAAGGCCTGTCGAAACAGAGATTAGACAAGATAGAGCATCTTTAGAGTTTATACTATTTAGGCAGGTTTTCCAAACTTCCATTAACCTTTCTTTGAGGGCACCTCTGTTTGAGAATAACTTTTTTGTGTGTGTCAGGAGCAATTTGAGAAACTGCAAGTCACTTCTGGTCTGAGAAAATTGGCCATCTGCAAGGATGTTGCCCAGGGGGCGCCCGGATATTTTGATGTTTTACCCTCCTTGTGGGAGGCTTCTCTCATGTCCCTACATGGGGATCTGAAGCTGACAGAGGGAGCTCAACTCATTCTCTCTGGATTCGAACCTCTGACCTGTCAGTCAGCAGTCCTGGCGACACAAGAGTTTAACCCATTGCGCCATCGGGGATTAGAATAATTGGGAAAAAGTCTTTTCAGTTTTAAGATTTTATGGATGAAGTTCATGAGATGCATCAGGCGCAAAGTATTATGCATATTGCTTTTAGCTTTTTTAGACTTTTTCATTAACTTCGCACATAAATGTGGAGGGTTCTCTACTGAAAATAATACCTTTGTGTATTCTTCCACATCAATAACTTTGCCAACCGCCCCTTGATCTTACTCTGCCACATGAGTCCAGTTTTCTTCTTCAAAATGTTGGGGAATGGTAAACTGACTCGACATGCACTTCTGATTTTGGTGGTTGTCTTACCAACTGCTTCAACATAAAACTACAACTTCTGGAGGAATTGCTCGGCATATGAGTACAGTAGATCAATGGCTGTATATTTCCCCAAAAGAATAAGGGCAGGGTGCATATTTCCCTACACTTCGTCCACCCTCTGCATTCAATTCTGTATGCATTTTTACAGAAAGATTATATCCTGTTAATAACAAAGACAAGCTTGTGGTTTGACAGAAAAGCCCAACGGTCTGCTCTAAGGCATATTTAACACTAAATTGCAAGACCCAGAACATTTCAAGAGCATTTATCATACATGCTTTATATACTTTACCATCCCCACAAATATGTGATCCTAAAGGACAATAACATTTAGCAGGAATCAAATTCCAAAGGCCACAGACTTACAAAAAGTACTGAATAGACATAATGACTGCTTGTGAAACACCAATATACCCACATTGGCTAATCTGAAGAATAATTTCCTTGAGACAACATTATCCTGTGTATCTAGGTTTTTTTCACTATATGCTGCAATCTGCTCAACTATATTTTCTTGAACAAATACAGTGCCATTTTTTTTCAGAGTCTGGATTTAAAAAAAAAAAGAAAGAAAGAAAGAACAGTTATTTATGCCCTTTTAGTTTCACACCTCTCTTATTTTCTGTCTTAAGTGCTTGGCAGGTTTGACATCATAAACTACTTGTCATTACTTGGAGAATCATTTCAGAAATACTATACTCTCCTGGCATTGTAAAGGCACATGTTACAACCCCCCATTTCCTCCTTACAAGTAGAGGAAGAGATATAAACAGCACAAATGATTTTTTTCCCCCTGGCACATTTCTCACTCCCATCTTGTATTGTCAGAATATTGACAGATTTGATGCATCAGACAGGAAAGTATTTTTAACAAGTGTTTCTCAAAGGAGCCAAAAGGATCCTGTGATGGGTCGAAAATCACTTATGTGTGTTCCATTGTGTAGATATCAGATTTCTATTTCTGATCACTTCCACATCCAACTTCAGATACTTTTCAAGCAGTTATGCAGAAATCTCTATTCCTACATTCAGGGGATGAAAAGTATTTAAACAAAATGTGCTTCTACACTGCAATCTAATGCATTGTAAGTTTCATATCAGCCTGCATGCATCCACACAATGCATACAGGCTGATGCAATTTAACCTCGAGTAAGCCACTTAATGTGGCTGCACCCTGGGTTTAAAAAAAATACAAGGAAAGGCACAATTCTTGCTCCAGGATTCAGATCTTCCCGTGTGCTCATGCAGTGGGGACATCCATCCTGGATCTCTGTGTGGGATGCAGGATCATGTCCCCATAGCTATCATGCGCTCCCTGGCTCAGGGATGTGGGATGGCTCTCCCACTTGTCTGTCCATTCCCGAACCCAAATTTAACCCCTAAAAGAAAGAAAATAGCAGTTACCTTGGTCTGTCAGCACTCTAAATTTCCTGGTTTGCTGCCATGTGACTGAGCCTGGAAAATTTGGAGAACGAGGGGAGGAGCTCACACTTACCAAGCTGTTTCAGTCAGTTACATAAGGCAAACCAGGATCTACTGATCAGAAAGTGTCACATTCTTTCTTCTTCTTTTTTTTGAGGGGGGTAAGAATCATGCCCCATTACTGGCAGTACTATAACCAGGTTCAGCATGGTGGGCTATGGGATTGCTGTCCCACCTCCAAGGCAGTTGATAGCAACCCTATGTAGACATAGGACCTTATCACATGGGGAAAATTCCCCATTGTAAAACACTTCATCCATGCAGTCGGCAAGGAACCTGCCAGATGTCATCACATGATACAATATCTGCTTTTGGCAAGGTTACATGCCGGCTATGTCAGCAAAGTGTGCTACAAGGGAGAAATGAATGTGGGAAACTACGTAGGTTCAAATCAAAAATCATAGGAATATACACCAAGTATATTTCCAGCATGTGATGGGCAATCAGGCAATACAGGGCACTCAGTGACAGATTTGCTATGCTGCCCCACTATTTTCCCTGCTTTCCCCCACATCAAGGACCTCCATGTGATGAGATCTATAATGCAGCTCCCTGACTTATGGATAGGGACTACAAATTACTGGTACACATTTGCCAGAAAGAAACGTAAGGTAGATTTGCATGGTGGAAGCTTTTTTGTAGCTCAGCAGCACAGAAGTTTCTGAGTCTAAGATCTGTGAGTACTGATACTTTTTGGTTATTTTCCATGGACATTAAAGACATTCACACGGAGCAACATTCTGTTCCTTTTATGACAGTGCCAGCCGTGATGTTTCAGCAGTTAATTACAAGATAATACTTTAGAACTGACAGTGAGCAGCATGCTCAACAAAACTCAGTAGGAAAAGGGAAGGCATGAAGTAATCCAAAATAAAAGACTGCACACCTCCTCACATATATAATTAACACAGTTTATATGTATCTCCAATCAAAGTAAGTAAAAACAAAGGAATTTTGGTGATCCATTAGTAAAATCAAAAAGCAGATCGAAGAGCTATATTTGTTAGAGCCTACCTAAATGCCACAAAAGTATGCAAGCTTCCAAGCAAACCAGAACTCTCCATTGGTCTATGTGAGCCAAGGAAAAGAGACGGGTTGGAGGGGGGAAAAGAAAAGAGAGCAAAACTCAGGCCAAATATTGTGTCTATGAGGTCTGCAACTGCAATTAATATTGCAGACTGAATGAATCACTAGACCAGGGGTCCTCAAACGAAGGGCTGAGGGCCAAATACGGCCCTCCAAGGTCATTTACCTGGCCCTCGCACAGGACCAACCTAAGTCTGAAATGACTTGAAAGCACACAACAACAACAACAACAATCATATCTCATCAGCCAAAAGCAGGGCAACACTTCCCATTGAAATACTAATAAGTTTATATTTGTTAAAATTATTCTTCATTTTAATTATTGTATTGTTTTAAGTGGTTTTTGCACTGCAAATTAGATATGTGCAGTGTGCATAGGAATTCATTCATATATTTTTTTCAAATTATAATCCGGCCCTCCAACTGTTTGAGAGGGCCGGTTTAAACCTGGCCCTCGGTTTAAAAAGTTTGAGGACCCCTGCACTAGACACTGCATGGAATGGCTGATGCTTGTTTATTCACCTAGCCTTACTAGTGGAGTCATCATCATATCATAGGGTATCACATGTGGCTGAGTATGATTGCCTTCCAAGTGTAGGGTCTTGGTGATGTGTCCGTAAGTGGCTATTCTTGATCTGCATGTTCTTTCGCAGCAAGGACATTGATTTCCAGATGGAAGTTGATCCCAACAAGAGTTGGCTTGAGGTACCTTCCTCTTGACATACTTCTCCCTTTCACCCTCAATTTGTGCCTCTT
This sequence comes from Anolis sagrei, assembly GCF_037176765.1. Taxonomy (NCBI): domain Eukaryota; kingdom Metazoa; phylum Chordata; class Lepidosauria; order Squamata; family Anolidae; genus Anolis; species Anolis sagrei. Next base: position 159,404,187 of record NC_090024.1, read on the forward strand.
TTAATTCCACAGAACTGTTTGTCACAGCTGACCTCCAGTTAGAACATGTAAGGGCCAGGGTTTCCCAGTTCTATGTGACTACCACATTTTTTAAGGTTAGTTTTAAGCCCATGATTAAATCTCTTTTGCTATCCAACATCCCATTTTTCGTTCTTGAGTTTAGAGTAGAGTAATTGCTTTGGGAGACAGTGATCAGGCATTCAGACATCGTGGCCAGTCCGGTAAAGTTGATGGCAATGGATCATCGCTTCAGTGCTGGTGGTCTTTGCTTCTTCCAGCACACTAATATGTGTCCGCCTGTCTTCCCAAGAGATTTGCAGGATTTTTCGGAGGCGACACTGATGGAATCATTCCAGAAGTTGAGAGTGACATTTGTAGACAGTCCATATTTTGCAGGCATATAACAGGGTTGAGAGGACAATAACTTTATAAACAAGCATCTTGGTCTCCCTACAAATGTCCTGATCCTCAAACACTCCCTGCTTCATTAAAAGAAAATGCTGCACTTGCGGAGCTCAGATGGGTTACAAATCTCTCATCCCATTGTGTGCTGTTGCCAGGAGGCAGAAAAGAGGCTAATAAAAATATCTCTCTATTAAAGTTAAAGCTCAGATGGTGTTGTATTTCAGAATTGATGTTCTGGAGTAAAGTTCACGGTATAGGTCTAGTTTAGTGGGAACCAACAATTGGACTTAGCCAATGCTTCCTTATCTAATCAGAGATATATCTACTGCAACATTGTATTGCATATTTACAATGGCAAAAATCAAGGCTTGCCTTTTCAATTTAAAAATATCCTTCCATGGATGGTTCGATGCGTAGATTAAGAACCTGTGGATACGAAGGGCGGACTGGACAGTGTAATTACCCTTGTTCTGATCATGTTGTTTGTTGAGAACTTCGAAATAGTAGTTCATGCTGGGTTTCTTTCCTTTTTAATGCAACAAAAGTCTCCCACTGGAAATTTGAATAATGATGTCCGCAAATCTCTGGTTTTCAAATAGTTGAAAGTATGCAGATGGAAAGTTGTACAAGTAGTGGTTTAATTTGTACATTATGCACTGCACTGCATGAAGCATCTGTATTCAAGCATTATAATTACAGAAACACATTATTTGATGAGCAGACAAGTCATGACACTTTGCTGCTAATTTCAAATAATGGTGGGGCTTAATTATTCGTAGTCCATTCAAAATAATTAGCAATTGTTGTTTTCTGGGATCTCTGTCACTCCAAGCAGTAGAACAACATTGCCTAAAACCTCAAATGAATTTTGTTGTAAGCATATAAATAAGAACAATGCCTTCCCTGGGACCCCGAACACAAAGGAGCAGTGAGAAAATTGCATGGTTTTGCATTAAATGGCTTTTTTGAGCATTTATTAGACGATCCCCATGACATCACAGTATTTATTTATCTGACATAGGTAAAAAGATTATGATAATGAAAGCCAATAATTATCCTTTTCTGTGTGTCTCTGTGAGTAAAGCACAAATAAAACATAGCCAGCTAAACTGAGGTTCATAAAAGCTTAAAGAGGAGACATGAGGAGCAACTTAAAGACCTAGAAGCTCCTTCTTTGGGAAGGAGGGAAGCTGTCCAGATTTGGTTGCTGTGTTTCTTCAGCAATCCGTCACCATCTTTCTAATTCTGCTACTGCTTTAGGCCATGCTATAATGAATGTGTAAGTCTTTTACAATTTTTCTGCTCTACAGAATAGTGCTAGAGGACATAGAAAAGGCTGCTAAATTGTTGTAGCATGCAAGCAATCAGTGAGTGTGTGTGTGTCGACTGCAAAATAAAGTGCATGAAGCTGATCGGTCAGGCAATGCATGGGGTGATGGCTGAGCCTAGAACTTGTGGATGCAGTTGCGATTTTTGTTCAGGCTCCAGCTATGCAGTTGAAGACAGTTGGAAAAGAGAAGCAGAGAGAGACAGAGTGATTTGTTTCTTGGCTGCTGAAAAGAAGGTATCTCATATGGACAAAGAAATATCATTTTAAATCTCTCTGAAAGGGCATTTAGTGAGATGATGCAACTGATCATATTGTACATATGTTGTTCTGAATTAAGATGAATAAACTACTTTTATTGTGTTTCTTTTTCAGTTCAACATCATTATTGTTCATCTGCGTATTTTCTTTCCCTGGCAAGGCAGTGTGTGGGCTGATCAAATGTGAACGACACATGGTTTATTTTACATTCCGCCACATAATCTTATATGGCAGTTTCTTTTCCTTGGATTGTTCCTAATCCCTATATAAACGCAATAATTCTAAAAGAAGCCTGAGGTGTTTTCTGTTATTTATTTATTTATGAAATGTATACCCTGCCCTTTCCCAGTCAAGGGTCCAAGGCAGTTTACAGTCAGTAAAAACATCTATATATATAAATTTGTTAGGGGCATCCAACGAGGAAACAAAACTCAAAAAACCCCCAACGAAACTTAACCAAAATTCCCATGCCCATAACACAACCCACAAGGTACAAACATATCTACTCAAAATGAAAAACAACACAACAACACACTCACAAAACGGCAAAACAACAAAACTCAAAAATCCCCCAACGAAACTTAACTAAAATCCCCGTGCCCATAACACAACCCACAAGGTACAAACATACCTACTCAAAATGAAAAACAACACAGCAACACACTCACAAAACGGCAAAAGAACAAAACTCAAAAAAAACCCCAACGAAACTTAACCAAAATTCCCATACCCATAACACAACCCACAAGGTACAAACATATCTACTCAAAATGAAAAACAACACAACAACACACTCACAAAACGGCAAAACAACTGAGCATGCACATTGGCGCCCAGCCGCAAGTTCCCTGGCGCGCGCACATGGCCTTCCGGCCAACGTTCTCTCTGCGGAAACCATGCCCACTCCAAGCCCCGCCGCACCGCTTCCCGCACACACACACCCCCTGCCGCACACACACATGCAACCCCATGCTCCATCACTCCCCCCGCCGCCGCATACACACATGCAACCCCACTCCCCCCGCCGCCACACACACACACGCAACCCCACGCTCCATCACTCCCCCCACCGCCGCACACACAAGCAACCCCACTCCCCCCGCCACCGCACACACACACGCAACCCCACGCTCCATCACTCCCCCCGCTGCCGCACACACACACGCAACCCCACGCTCCATCACTCCCCTGCCCCATTCTTACCTCCTTTTACTTCACGCCACCTCCAAACCCCACCCCGCCCCTTCCCGCCCTGTCAAAATCTAGGAAAGACAGGAAGGAAGGAAAGAAGGAAGAAAGAGAAAGGGAGGTAAAGAAAAAGGGGGAAGGAAGGAAAGTTAGAGAAAGAAGGAAGAAGAAAAGGAAAGAAAAGGAAAGATGGAAGGAAAGAAAAGAGAGACAGCAGAAGAGAAAGAAAAAGGGGGAAGGCAGGAAAGAGATAGAGAAAGAAGAGGAGAAGGAAAGATGGGAAGGAAGGAAGGAAGGAAGGAAGGAAGGAAGGAAGGAGGGAAGGAAGGAGAGAAAGAGGGAAGATTGGCCACAGCAACACGTGGCGGGTAAAGGTTGTTATTTCTATTATTATTATTATGCTATTGTTCCTATGAGACCCTTTTAGGAGGAATGGAAGAGGTGTCAGGTCCCGGAGGCAATGCATTGCATTATTGTTATTGTTATGATGGTGGTGAAATAAAAGGAAATAAAAAGTGAAAGAAGGAAGCAAACAGGGAGGGAAGAAAGGCAAAGGAAGAAAGGGGGAGGGAATGAAGGAAAGAGAAGGATGAAACCAAGTAGTGAAAGAAGGAAAGAAAGAAAGAGGTAGAGAAGGAAGAAAGGAGAGAAAGGGGGAGGAAAAGGGGGAAGGAATAGGTAGGGACCTCTCTTTCATAATAGTCCAGATATCTACCTCAACTTTGATAAGTTTTACTATAGGCCACAGCAACGCGTGGCAGGGCACAGCTAGTACAATATAAAAATTAAAAACAAGCTAAAACAATAAATATTAACAAATGCTATGAAATACTAGGCAGTTCTCCTTCTGTAACAGGTTAAAGTAAATCTGATTTTCCGTATCAGCATTTTGAAATAGATGTGATTTTCTGTGTGCTCTACTTGAGTGTTCCATACTGGTGTGTTCCAATGGCAGCAATCTGTGAAAGGATTGTATCACAATTGAAAGGTCTTTTGTCACACAAAAAAAAAAAACCAGAAAAAGGGTCCACTCTGATGTCTCCAGATAATGTCTTAGTTGTTGTTAGTTAATGAAGGAAGCTTTATTTATGGGCGGTTCCAGACAGGCCTTTATCCCAGAACCTTAAGCGTTTTTAAAAAGTGGATGTTCCTGGGGGGCTGTCCCCACCCACCCCAGAAAGTGTGCACTTTCTGAGGTGGGTGTCCAGATGCTCTCGCAGGACTGGTCCACGAGAATATCTGGAAGCCCTACCCTCCCAAAAGCTCTTTTAAAAGTAAAGAAAACTTACCCGACCTCCAGTACAGTGTTGCAGCCGCTCTCCTGGCACGTAGAAATAATACACCAGGAGAGCAGAGGGGAGGAAAATCGTTTTCTTTACTTTTAAAAGGGCTCTGGGTGATAAATAAATAAAATAAATACAAATACTGTCTTTTCTAGTGAGCTATGTCTTCTCATGTTCTGGCCAAAGTACAACAATATCAGTTGAGTCTTAGCTTCTAAGGAAAATATAGCCTTGGTTTGCTCTTGGATGCATATTTTTAGGAGCCCACAGTCTGTAGAACCATTCTCCAGCACATCTCAAATAGATTGAGTTTCTTCCTATCACCTTTTTTCTCTGCCCAGTGTTTTGACTATACTTTATTTGTTAACATGAAAAATGCTTTCTAGTCTTTACTCATAGAACCAACCATCAGACAGCTCTGCCTTTTTATTATGGTTGCATTTAACAAATCAACATCTCATCTGATTTGTGATCCATAATAACCAGTGGGTAGAGGGGAGAACTGAAGCCAAAGTCTGCATAAATCAAAGTCTGCAACACACACACAAATCCAACATTTCACCCACCAAATACTCCTGGGATTTCTTATTTTTCAGACTTTTTCCCTGCTTAAGGAAAGACCTTTTTCACTGTGCCAAATATTTTGAGGGCTCCAAGAATTTCTTGAGCTGTACCCATGTGTTACGAGATTTAAAACCTTCAATATATCCGTAACTGCTAATAAAATTAGTTTTGCCAATCTCTTAACATCTCAAATGGGAATTCCAGACCATTTTATATTTCTAATGAAATATTATCTGTTCTTCTTGTACAATAACTGTTATAAACAGTTTCTTTTTGAAAGAAAGAAAGAAAGAAAGAAAGAAAGAAAGGGAAAGAAAGAGTCCTTTAGAAAATACTAGTGAGGAGTACACACACTCCAAGCTTAGACAGGTTTTCTGAGCGTGGGCTTCTTTGCCTTTCTATGTCAGAGCACTTCTTAAGATTAACTTCCAAGAAAATTGTGTGTATGTTTGTATGTTGTATATACACATATATCATGTAATGGATAGCAGTCTAGGAATCTCTTCATGCCAGTCTTTCCCCATTAAGTTTCACTCACAGTTACTGCTTTTTGAGTTTGAACTTCGGCTTTGCCTAATTTGAGGGGATTCTCCAGCCCCTATCAGATATATCAGACTTTTGGCCAATACTTTTCCCATTGTTCAAATTTCACATTGTGACCCATAATTTGAGCCCATTCAGTCATACATTCTTGCCATGTTCATGTTCCAATTGAATTTTCAATACTAGTTTGCTCATCTTGGCTAATAAAAGTTTATTGTTGGTATACAATAATGTTTAAATGTCTATCTTTACCCATTTAAAACTGTAATTGTTTTATCCATTTTAAACCTGTGAGTTACCAACAAATATTATATCAATCATTTTCAAATTAATAATAATAATAATAACTTTATTCTTATATCCCGCCACCATCTCCCCAAAGGAACTCAAGGCAACTTACATGGGGACCAAGCCCAACAGAAACAGAAATAAAATATAGCACAAATTTTAAAAATTGCATTTCAATAATTAAAACAGTAAAACCAATCAACAGACATCATTTAAAAACATAAGAACAGCAATAACCATCAACGAATAGCTGAGAAGAGTGAGTGTGTTTGGATCTAGGAGGGCGGGGCAAGGGCTAATACAGCTGTACGGTGGGATGGGTAATAAAGGGCTACAAGGCCAGACAATGAGTTAGGGCTGGGGGTGGGGCTAACTCATTGTTTTCCTCTTGTATTACCCATTGTCATGCAATTTTAGCATTTAATTTTTTTCTGTGTTAATCCATAATTTGCTGTACATTCCTTTTATTCAAATAACTTGCAACCTTCTTCCAATTTTTCTGTTGTGTGTGTTGAATAATATTTATAAATGATAATTCTAATTCCATCAATGCCCAAAGTGGGACCCTTTCTTTTTTGGCTATTGAAAGTGAGTAAAGTTAAAAACTGCTTCATTAATTATTGGTGAACACTTCTAGAGAACCCTAAAGCTAAGACAGTCTGAACTATAAAGATTGTAAGCGACAGTCTACATTCCAAAAAGATATGAGACCGCTGCAATAAAAATAAATTATGACATTTGCTGGTAGAAAATAAAATTCCAGTACCTTCTCTCACTGATTTGGCAGGATTCAAAATAGAATACAGAGGTATACAGCACTACTTCTGTTTTCTACTTCTAATTTCTGGTACAGGTTTGTGCAAATGGTTTGGGAAATATTAGAATGAACAAGATGAAACCTAATCCAAAACAAAATGGAAGTGTTTCTCTCTGTCCATACCTCTGAATGAACTCCAAGGGTTTCATGTAGAGGATAAAGAATAACAGAAGGGGAGGTCTCCTAAGGCCATGGAGCAAAAACCACAATTCTCAAATCTCTTCCAGGAAAGACAAGACTAACAATAATGATATACTTTCTCTCAGCCCTGCCAACTCAGCTCCCTCAGAAGGATTTAGTTTGCTTACTATGTTATATTGCCCAATAGCTTGCCAAGATAACAATGACAGTGGACATAAAATACACAAATAAATGAAATAATGTAAAGCCTCAAACAAATTTAAATAGCTACAGGCTGAAACCAACCTGAGAACAGTAACTAAAGTTGATAGCATTGAAATGGAATTTTCGAGCAGTAAGAGTATATTAAGATCAATTAAAAAGATCAGAAAGTCCTAAATTTTGATTTTGCTCTTTCCAATTTTAGTCCGCACACCACCCCCAAATACCAGCATTTTTCATGGGGGGTTCCTAGATGTCCTCTCGGTACCTTCCAGGACGACAAGACACCTGCCAAAAAAAAACCTTTTAAAAATACGGCATTTCCCTGCTGCTAGCACTCTCCTGACATGTAGCAATGACACACAAGGAGAAGGGGGGCAGGAGTGACCTTTCTCCCCTCCTCCTGGTGCATCATGGGAGGGGGGGTTGGAAGAGAATTGGTGCCATCACAGTTGTGAAAGGGCTGTCTGGACTGCCCACTCAGAAGTCCAGGGCTTCTGAGGGGGCAGTCTAGACATCAGCCATAGTGGGTTCAATTCATACCTTTGAAGAAGGCACTGATCAAACCCACTATCAAATTACCTCATCACAAACAGGGTTTTCCTGCATTGTGATGAAAGCATTTGTATTTTTTTGGAGCATTGTTTGAACACCCCCTGCAAATATCCAGGAGGGTGCACATTTTGTCCCCTATCTAGATGGGCCCCAGATTACAGTGTATTCAAATAATTAGGTTCTTCCACACAACCTAGATTCCCGAGATTGTCATCCGTATGTTGTTCAAAAAGGGAAGATTGGGTACAGAGTTTTAAATGCATGTGTACACAGGATCAGTATTTGTTTTGCTTTTTTAGGGGGGGGGGGGCTAACTACCTCCTTCACAAGGACAAATGAAGCATCTCTTTGCTTTCGTTTAAAAGCCATTCTTTTACCAAACAAAATTGTTGGTGCTAAAAATATTAATTATAATTGTCCATCATACTTCATAAGCTATTTTCATAGATGTCCAACATCAGTTTCTTCAAAAGATCAGAGTAAAACTTAGATTTCATGGACACAGATAAGATATAAAAAAGCCATGCTAAATAATTATGGGTGCCTTAGGTAGCAGTAATTCTAATCTTGCATCAGCATGCATTGCCATGTGCTCTGTTTCATCGTATTCTCTCCTGATTACCTAATATGCAAGTGTACTGTATCTCTCTTAACCTTTCTTTTTTTGGGTAATGTTATTGATTTATTACAATTGCAAATATCTCCGTTCCTTTGGCTATAAATGCACACACCCCATAATAAATTAAAGGAAACTATAAGTGAGTGAAGTTATGCACAAAAGGGCTATGTTTTCAGCAGTGCAAGATGAAACAAGCCATTTACAGATTCAGTAGATGGTCAAAATAAGCTATAATTTGACTGAATCTTACACGTCTCCTTCATTACTTTTAGTTCCTTCTTTTATGATTCCAGGTAAGGAAATTGTAGCTATAATGCATACATATACAGAGAGAATTAAAGACACTACTGCAGTCTCTGCTGCAGCAGTGTCTTTTTGTTTGTTGTATTATATATTATTCAAGCCTTCCTATGGGGAACCTGTGATGTTACTCAATTTCCATTTATCCTTTGAGGAAAAAGTATAAAGAATATTCCGGCATTGACTCAATAATCTGAGACACAGCATTTTGAAATCACAAGATATTTCAGCCCTGAACAAGAACGAAAATGCATTTTTGTTATTCTGGGGGTAGGGTCATGCAACAAACATTGCATTATACCAAAATATATATTTGCACAGAATACAATGCGCAGAATATCACAATCAGCAATACAGTACATTTCAAAGTGCAGTTTACTGATTGTACAATAGAGCAAGCTGTGAGTACAATCCTCTGCATTTATTGATAGGCATGGATATGTTAGATCAGAGGTGGACAACTTTCTTTACTTTAAACCCATGATGGCGAATCTATGACACGTGTGTCAGTACTGACACGCGTAGCCATTTTCGATGACACACAGCCGCATGCAACCGCATACAAAGAAGATGGGGCTGCATCCCAAGGAGGACATTTCATCCTCGGCTCCTACACCAGCATTTTTCTATAATGCCGAGATATATGGCATTATAGAAAAAGTAGGTAAGTTAAATAATTAGTTTTTGGTTTATTAAATACTGTTATATATTACAATAATATATTTTTGTTATTAAACTATAAGTATCATGGAATTATGGGTATTTTCTCGAAGTGACACCCCAATCGAGTTATGCTCGGTTTTTTGGCGAGTATTGACACACCAAGCTCAAAAGGTTGCCCATCATTGCTTTAAACAGAACAAGAACCTTTGCAACCCATTTAAAACGTGACTTGCTAAACACGAAAGTTTTGAGGAAAGGCAATTCTGTGTACTACATTGTCTTACAATCCTGTCTACCCTCAGGATTCCTACAGAATTCCACCTCAGTTTAAGAAAATCCATATTTAAATTTTAAGAATAAGATTTCTTTTATTTATTGGCATCCAAGTATAAAAGAACATTGCAAAGTTACAGCATTTGCACAAATGAGCTTGAGCCATTTAAAATGTTGCTGTCATGACATATTTGGCTGAAAAAATAGGTTCAAATTCAATAGTTAATTCCAATTAGATGAAGTCCATGGAATCAATGGAGCTTACTAAACGTTGACTTATCAGGTTTCCATTGATTAAATTAATCTATTCTAGCTGGTACTGTAATTGCAATTAGGCCTCAATGTTTGTGAAACAAATGTCGTTTTATGAGTTGCTCTAGTTATTGTTATGGGGAGGAGAAAATATGATAAACCTAGACAGTTTAAAATCACACAGAACAACTCCCCAGCCCCACAATCAACAGAATTTAACCATAGTTTTAATACTGTTTTAGGAGGGAGCTTCCACACAGCCCTATGTCCCAGGATATAGGGCTGTATGGGCCCTTATCCACATGCACCCATGCTTTCTTTGGTCCCTATCCACGCACACCCCATGCTTTCTGGAGTGGGTGCCCAGATGTTCTCTTGGAACTTTCCGTGAGAACACCTTGACACTAACCCCCCCCCCCATAAAAGACCCCCAAAACCCTTTAAAAACAAAAGAACTTCCCTGGCCTGCATTAGAGGGCTGCCAGAGTTCTCCTGGTGTATAGAAATGGCACACCAGAAGAAAGGGGAGGCAGGAGCAATTTTCCTCCCCTCCTCTTTCTCCTGGTGCATCATTTCTATGTGCCAGGAGAGCTCCGGAAGCCCTCTAATGGACACCAGGCAAGTTCTTTTGTTTTTTTTAAAGGGCTTTTGGGGAGAGGGTTGGTGGCCTTGTGGATTTCCGGGTTAATTTAGCCCAGAAAACCATGTAACTACTGTCTGAACTGCCCCCTCAAAAGTTTTCCTGGTTTGTGGCAAATTAATTTGGGTTTGCCCAGGAAGTCATCTAGACAGCCTCCTTTTAATTGCGGGAACTCCCGTGTTAAAGGGGCTGTCTGGATGGGCCCAGAGTTATCTGTATATAAAGTGTAATATAATGTGTAGTAAATTAAATATACTTACGAAAAAGAGATTGAAATTAAAGGTGGCAAAATGTAGCCACTAAACAGATACTTTAAAATAAGTAATCCAAATTTGTTTTCAAGCATTTTTAAACAAAATGATTTAAATATCATCTTAGCTGCTTCTGTTCTTTTGACTTATGTTTACAGAACTGTCATTTCACCCTAACATTTTTGCCAGTATTTAAGATGTATTCATGATTTAGTTCTGGTGGGAATCCAACCAGGACAAGTACGGACCAAAAATCTCTTTTGCTCTTTCTCAAGATCATCAAGAAAGTACATCGAAGACAGATTATATAGAAGTCTTCTTTGTTGCAGATGCTCCATTATGATAAAAAGCATAATGGACAAAGCATTTTCCTTTTCCAGTACTTGAGGATACTGCCTTTGCTGTGACTTTAGCAGGTAGAATTCATTCATATGCACTCACAACGTCTGTATATAAGGCAGCCCAGTTGAAACCCAAACGCAACCTGATATATTCTCCTGGCTTCCAATGATGTTCAAATGGAGCTACAGAAAACAAACTATTTTCCTGAAATAAAATGCTTCATTTATTTTCCTATCAATAAATTGTCACAAATATGTCATCTATAATCTATATGAATGACACACCCAATCTCAGAAGTGGCTTTGCATAGTTCTGTTATTTCCTCTGGTGTCCTGGACAGATTACACTTAGTGTTGATACAAGAAATCCCCAACGATCTCAACAATGAATTGGTAGGGGAAAGGTTATTATTTGTAAATTCACCTCTGATATGGTTACATAGCCCTTATGAGTCAAGTGTGTTGCTAAAAATCACCAGTCATTTCATTCTGTCTAATTAAAAATGTCTATAGCTTAAACATTTGTAGAAGCTTAAGTGGAATTGTTTTCAAGTGGAACTCATCACATTTCTCTTTTTGATAATTGGCACATTAGGCTCCGAGTTTTAAATTATAATCATCTACATTTTTAAAAATCTAACACTAAATCTTAAGCACATTTACATTAACACATGAATAAATAGAAACAACTTATACCTTTTAAAATGTGACCAATATATATATGCTGGTGTCATAAACAGGATTATAATAATCAAGATCAGCTATGTTGAGGTTACAACCCTTGTGTCTCTGGGACCAGTAGCAGTGGTTTCATTTACCTCTATCTGACAAAACATGTCCTCTCTGGGCACTTCCTAGGTCCTCCATCATGATTTTATGGTATGCTTCCACCTGAGACAGTTCATTTAATAGAGTTCACTATTAGCCATGAAAGGCCTGGAATGTATCCCTGCGGATATGTGTGTGTGGGGGGGGGGGGGGGGGTACTGTATTTTATGAAAGATAACAGTCTATAATATAAACATGTATAACCATATACAATATGAATATTGTGCAAATTATAAACCTAGACCCAGCTTTGGTATCCAGTACCAGAACTGAGACTTCGTTGCCTTTAGTGTTACAACCTCCGTGGTGCCGAAGTTCTGCTCCAGGGATTTCTCAGTCTTCCAGAAGAGTTTTTTCTTAGGCTGCCTGGAGAATTACCAATGCTGGTGTAAATAGGGAGATTCTGTAACAGCACTCTGGCAGATTCTGTCCATTGCAAGTAAAAATGGATGGGAGTACCATAAAAAATAGACTTTTATTCAACTCTTGCTTAAGTAGAAATAGTTTGTGAGGGAAAATAGCATAATTATCTTTAAAGTTTCTTTAACTTTCACTGCAGTTCAGAGGCAACACATGACCAAACTCCCAAAACATAAGTGAAACTAAATAAATACAGTTTTTTTAAAAAAAATCTTTATGATTTATGACAAACAATAGCAAAAAGGAGGTAAAGTTGGGGATTTTTTACACTGTGTCCAAATTGAAACAGTTGATCACACCATCCTATTGTAGCCCTCGGTGCATCCCAACAACTTGCTCCTAGGAGCTTTGAGGCCATCTGAAACTGATTTTTCTTCATCACTGAGGGATGCCACAAAAAGGGGACATAAAGAATTGGTACTGCAGAACTAGCACAAGATTAGAGTTTTTCCAACATTATTTTATAACAACACATTCATCTAAGTCACAGTAGACAAGGTTTTCATTGGATTGCCAATTTCATCGACCTTGAACAATATAGCCAGCAGTGGAGAATACTATGTGATGCCGCCTTATAACACTGGGAAGAAAAGATATCACCCACTCCTGATTAAACTCACCTGTGCTGTATTTGTAAGGTATGATTTGGAATGGTATTTATATAAAAAGAAAATCAAAGGATATTTTCAAATTTGAGATATATTCTTTGGTCATTTTTTCTTTTGAAAACTGGGAATTGTGAAAAATGACTGAAGAATCACTTGTGGGCAGTGCCGATTTTCGAGGGCTCTTATATATTAAAATACAAGCACAGAACACAGTTAAGACTTTCTTTGGCTAGTACTCTTTAAAAATAAGGCCATCTCATTTTATTCCAACGGATAGTAAATTTACCAAAAATTGTTAGGAGAAGGCTGAGGGGAGGCAGGATAGCTATATTTAAATATCTGAAAAGATGTCATATTGAAGATGGAGTCAGCTTGTTTTCTGTTGCTAAGGACATTTTTAAACTGAATGCTGAATGACAACCTGTCAGAAGTGCTTTGTTTGTTTGTTTGTTTGTTTGTTTGTTTTGCATGGCAGGAAGTTGGACTGGATGGGCTTTGTGGTCTCTTCCAACTCTGTGATTCTAAGTACTACCTGTTCTGATTGACAGCAGCTTTTGATATCCGAGATATTCCAAACTCATCTGTAGATCTTTAACTAAAGTAGTGGACCCCAAATGGGATCACAAAGGGTTTTCTTTGGGGTTGCCAGGCAGTGGTGAGCTATGAAAATGTTAAAAGGGGAAAACAAAAAATCATGTCATTGTGTCCTGCACAGAGATTTGTTTGCGTAAACATGCAACGGTCTTTCATTCATCGGGTTAGCTTGTTCTGAGCTCCAGGTTCAGTTCGGTTTTGAATTTTTAAGCTTGTTAATGAGTTACAGTTTCAATCATTCCATAAAATATGTCATAAGTTAACATTATTTTGAATTATATTATACTGAAAAATCTATTTTCAATGAGTTTTCATTTGCCCTAGTATAAAGCCTATTTTTAATGTATCAGGGGTCACGAGTCCCTTTGCCTCTATGAAATGGGGTCGCAACCTGAAAAAGGTTAGCAACTGCTGAACTGGAGGCTTCAGGGGCTGAGCAAGCACTTAATACTAGTTGGTTGTAGAGCAGATAATGGGCCATGCCCAGCCCCTTAACTCCATATTTGTGGTGACAAAACCCTGTCCATCTGTCCTCCAAAACCCCCATCCCCCTCAAAAATGTTTTTGAAACAATTTGGGGGCAATATTCCCCTAAAACGCATGCAAAGATGTGGAAATGCTCTAAGAACCCTGTTGTTTTTGTTGTGTGCCTTCAAATAATTTCCAATGTATGGTGGCCTTAAAGTGAAAATGACCAGAGTTTTCGGGGGCTGCAAATTTGTGACTTGCCCAGGGTCATCCAATGGGTTTTCATGGCTTAGCAGAACTTCAAACCCTGGTCTCCAAAGCCATAGCCCAGCATTCAAATCAAAACATGTCATTCCCAGATCTCTGTGTTTTTTCTCAAATACCTCAGCATGTTCAAAGTGTGTACTCCATCACTGCTGATTTATGTCCCCCGAGTCATGATCTATACTATGACCTTCCTTTAATATCCACACATTCCCAATTATAATAGCCTGTTGTAGAGGAATTAAATGCTGGAAACAGAGCATCATGCCCACTGTAGTTACTATAGGGAAATAACAAAACATCAGATAGGTGTTAAAATATAATTCTTCAGAAACATTTTCCTTGAATATAGAAACTCCCAGATTGTTTTCTTGATTGGAAATATTATACATATTTTATGGGACTGTCACCAATAACCTCTAGAACTACTGCCCACATGACTTTTAGAAAAGTACCAAGGCAGAGTAACAGCCCCAATAATTTGGAGCTTTTTGAAGATTTCACACGAATATTTCAAATTGATTTCTGTAGCATTCTAAAAGCTTCACATGAGTACAGTACTAAACCCAGCTTTATTTTGCAATATATCTGTGTCATTTTCAAACAGTATCATTATTGATGCAAGCTTCTGAATATTCAAAAGTTTCTCCTTCTTTGGACTTGCTTTGTGTTTTATGTCATGTTTGTTGCCATACATTTCATGTCCCCAGAATGTTGACATCCTCTTTAAAATCGGCCTTGCATTGCATCTCCTATGGCCCCCCACACGTCAAAGACAAATTCATCTGGGAATGCAAAGTCTCCCAAAGCTTCATCAAGTGCAACTGCAAACTCATCCGGGTTCTTTTTGCCTTTTCCAGCTTCTACCATTGTTCCAGCTACAAACAAAAAGAAAAAAAGAGTTACCTGGAATATTTTCAAAGGTATAAAATGTAGCATTTATTAAAACTACTTTATTGGGCATTTTCGTAAAATGTAAATTGAAAGTTAAGAGAAAGCATTCATAAAATCACTCATAAAATCACTCGTTGCCTTGTATTTCACTTTGAGAGTATAAATTCAGTAAATAAACAAATATAAATTCCAGTGAAAACCCAAAGTTCTACTGAAATGTCTGGCTATTCCAAGATGTCACAGATTACTCACTGCTTTGGTATATTTACACATGCAATGCTGAAGGGATGTTAGATTGATGCTGTAGAGTCACTTCACTGTAAGTCAAATCCGTCTTAATGGCAAACAAGTTGTGACAATCTTAGTAGCATGAAGATACTGATATTTTTCTAACATTATGTACCAACTTGATATTCATTAGTCCACTCCTGACCCCTCGTGGTCAATGTCAAGAACTGTTGTTTTGAACATCTACTGCACATTACAGGATTAGAAACACACTTAATGTTTCAATACATGGGAAAACCTGGTGCTATAAATAATATTATAAATATAATATCATAATAAGTAATTTTCATTAGACTGGTCCACTGTGGTTATTGTCAAAACACACACACACAATTAGAAACATTCCATAACATCCATTGGCCAAAACACATGTAGCATCTCCATGCCAGTACCAAACATTAACATTTCTTTTGATTTCTCATGTGCCTTCAAGTTGTTTTTGATGTATGGAGACTCAACATGAATGTACTGCAGGGTTTACTTGGCGAGATTTGTTCATTGTCTTCATCTTAGACTGAATAAGAGCAATTTCACCGAGGTCACCCAATGAAATTCCATGGCTGATCAAAGTATCAAACCTTGGTCTCCCAGAGTCCTAGTCCAACACTCATATCATCATGCCACACTAGTTTTGTTCATAAAGAAATATAAATGCTTCCCACAATTATTCATGAGCTGGAAGGCTTTTTATGGCCTCTCTCTGGGAAGTAGATAAATTACCTTGACTTCCCTTACGGCTTTTTAATTGAAAGCTCTATTACAACCTTATCATATAAGGTACTTTTCGGCGGCATGTACTAATTTGTCAATACTTTTGCAATGGAACCTGTCAGCTCCCATCCCATGACGTAGAACAACTTCCAGTGGGGCTCTTTCGCAAAAGTATCGACGAACCGGCACATGCCACCATGGCAGCAATATGGGAGGATTCCCATGTTGCATTGGATCAAGGGGAGCAGAGCCAGGTGGCTGACACTTCCCCCCATAGGATGGGGCAGTGGGTGAGTCAGGCGATGTGGGTTCCACATGCCCCCCGTGGGCACTGCTGGATTTGCCACAATGCATGGCAATTCTGGCAGCAAGTCTGATGAGGTTGTATGTTGCACATTTCCAAGTAAAGGGTGCTTTGCTTCCATACCTGATGAAAAAAGTCCTACAAAAATGTGCTCAAGACCAGCACATAATAGCCAACAGCACCACAGCCAAATCCATAACCAATAAGTTATAGGTGCCCACATACAATTGCTTTAGTGATATGACAAACTAGCATTCTTATACCCTTTACTTTTATTTTTTCCTCCTATTTAATCTAATTGATGCATGGCGTTGGCATAAAATAAATATTAAAGATTCAATTGTATGCTGATCAGACCTACCCAACAATAGTTCAAATAAATATGCTGTTAATTAAATTATTTACAGTCAGTAACTACTATAATACTGAAAATATATACATAATTGTATTCGCATTTAATTCTTGTATAACCCTCCTCTGCAAATACCTGCTTCTCTCACCCGAGTTTTTAATTAGTTTTTCTTTTAATCACTACATGTAGCCCTCCCGTTGTCATTGTGATTGTGTTTATTGTAATTTTATATCGTTATGTATTCACATGTTTTATGTAATAATGATGTTGTTGTTTATTGTCTGCATTTTCCATTTACATTTTCAGATTTATTCTGCTGTAACTTGTTGTTTGGGCTTGGCCTCATGTAAGCCACCCCGGGTCCCCATCGGGGAGATGGTGATGCGGTATAAAGTTTATTATTATTATTATTATTATTATTATTACTCTGGTGAACTAAACTACTCAAAATTATGGAGTTACTATTTATTCTTAGTTATATTTCTAAACTTACTTATTTGAAATTTGAAGAAAATGATTACATGAAAATGATAATTTAACATAGTAATGATCTATATTACCTAAAAGTAAAACCCCTTTCTGAACAGATTAGAGTGGGAATTGGAATATATTATGCTAATCTTTTGCCTGTTCAGTGTCACATCACAGCCATGGTAATTCAACTAATTTAGCAGAAGTAATAAAAATGAAATTTCTAACTGAACAGTAATGGGAATTATTAAATGAGTCCATTTTCCATTTCATTTCTGTAGGTGATCGATCACATCTACTTAGTATGAAATTAAGACTTAATAGGCATTATGCTAAGCAATAAATTTGTGAGATGTTCTACACCTATTCATGCTCTCTCAATCTGTTTGTGTATGTGTGTCCTCGTGTTTATGTGTTGATGCGAATGATTCTACCAAATGTGCTCCATTTGTCTGCTTGCTTTCAATGGTTGGTTATGCTGACAGGTTATGCATGTAGCAACTAAATATGTTTGTATGTACTTTCATTATAGTGGGATAAATTAAGAACTTGCCCTCTACAAAAAAAGAAGAAGGAAGGAAAGAAGGAAGGAAGGAAGGAAGGAAGGAAGGAAGGCAGGCAGGCAGGCAGGCAGGCAGGCAGGCAGGCAGGGAGGGAGGGAGGGAGGGAGGGGGGGGCTCTGATCTGAGTGGGCAAAACCTAATGTGCTTTACCCTCAAATTAAATTTGTTTGCATATATATAAGGTACATATTCAATAAACTTCATATACTAGGTGACACATGACATTTCCTTGGAGAGGCAGAGTTTGGCTACAATCTTATGAGCCCTTCCTGGAAAGATGGAACTGATTTGAAATCACAGTATATCTGCAACCACAAACTGCCTATGAAAGGGGTGGGCATAGAGTGGGCTCTGATCCAAGTGGGTGTTGAAGTCCAAAGCACTTGGAGTTTGCTTATACCTGTGTTACAGTCACATAGAGGACCTAGAGATTTCTAAAGAGAACACATCTTTGGGAATCTCTAGGTCATTTAGTGCAATTCTGTAATTAGCTTCCAATGAAAGTTAACTATAGAGCCATGCTGGAGGATCTAGAGCTAGGCATTGCAGGAAAGGTGTTCTCTCATATTTTAAAAAGGTGTCCTTTCATTTTCTCAAAGATTCTTGCCCCAAATCACAGTGAATATTGAGCACTATCTGTATATCCCCCCCCCTCTCTCTCACACACACACACTTTCTTCCTCACACACATATTATATCGCAGTTTTCTTAGAGCAAGTAACTATGGGCCCTTTCACACAGCCATATAACCCAGAATATCAAGATGGAAAATCCCATAATATCTGCTTTTATCTGGGATATCTGAGTCTACACTGCCATATATTCCAATTCAAAGCAGAAACTTGGGATTTTATTCAGCTGTGTGGAAGGACCTATGTAACCTAAATGGATCAGATGAGAAGAGAAGATAAAACACTGCCATATAATCCAGATTACCAAAGCAGATAATCCATACTGTCTGCTTTGAACTGGATTATATGAGTCTACACTGCCATATAATCCAGTTCAAGGCAGATAATCTGAATTTTGTGGCAGTGTAAAAGGGCCTGAGTCTAGTCAAAGCAGAAATTATGTAACCAAATCAGATGAAGGAAGGAAGGATCAGGCACAATCACTGGTGTATAGATGAAGTGTAAACTGTCAAATTGGGAGGGAGGATCAGGCACTGAATCTCACTGGGTTAAATGTGGCAGCAAATGATCAAATGAAGGAAGTAGGATTGGGAACAGAGATGAATGGGTAGATGGGGTGTAAATCAGATGTGGATCAGGTGTGGTGCAAGGAATGGGCACTGAGTGTTGTTGCAGCAGATGAGATATAAATAAAATAGACGGGTGAAGAAGAATCAGGCATTGAGAGTAGCTTGGGAAGATGGGGTGTAAGCAAATCAAATGGGGAATGGAGGATTAGATGCTGAGTATTACTGGGCAGATGGGGTAAAAACATCTCAGGTAGGACATCAAGGTCAAACACTGAGTTTCACTGGGGCAGATTTTTCTTTTCGTGTCAGGAGCGACTTGAGAAACTGCAAGTAAAAGAATAAACCATCTGCAAGCATCCTGTGGGAGGCTCTCTCATGTCCCTGCATGAGAAACTGGAGCTGACAGATGGGAGCTCATCCCTCTCCCCAGATTCAAACCAGTGACTTTTCGGTCAGCAATCCTGCCGACACAAGGGTTTAACCCATTGCACCACCAGGGGCGGATGATATGTAAATGAATCAGATGTAGGAATCTTTGGGGGTCTATCTACACTGCAGAATTAATACACTTTGACACTACTTTAACTGCCATGGCTCAATGCTATGGAATCTTGACATTTGTAGCTTATTTATTTATTTACAGTAGTTATATACCGCTTTTCTCACCCCTAGGGGGACTCAAAGCGGTTTAAGGTTAGTTTAGGAAGGCACCAGCACTCTTTGGCAGAAAAATATAAAGGTCTCGTAAAACTATAGCTCTCGTGATTTAATGGCAGTAAATATGCAAATGGACTATATTAATTCTAAACTGTACACACATGCTGAGTTGCAATGATGTGGAGAGGATGAAAATGGATCGACTAGGGGAAGGAAGTACCAGGCACAAAGTCCAACTGTGATAGATGGGATGTAAACAGATCAGATAAGTGGGGGGAGTATCAGGCATGGCTTCTGAACTTCTTTCTGGCTGAGAGTTAAGTGTGGGAAAGGCTGCTTCTGGTCTATACACCTCCTCTTCTTTGGAAGCTGTGTTGCAAGAGAACCTGGCACTTCAGGAGCAGGTGAATCAACTTGCTGCTGCTGTGACTATTTTGCAGGCTCCGCCAGCTCTACCGCTAGCCCAGCCACCACTATCTGCACCTTTATCTAGACCTAAGTACTCTGCTGCCCCACCTGTCATACTTTCACACTTGAGAGTTAATGGTCCAAGGACACAGCAAACCCACCTGAGCAGACATTTCATAGTAGCCCAATCCTCCCTCACTTCAGCTAGAGCAGAGTTTTCCAAACATATGTTGGTGACACACTTATCACACATGTATCACATGTATCATTTCGAGAAACAGTAATTCAGGCCCCTTCTACACTGCCATATAAAATCCACATCATTTGCTTTGATCTGTATTATATGGCAGTGAAAACACATATAATCCAGTTCAAAGTAGAGAATGCAGATTATCTGCTTTGATAATCTGGATTATATGGCAGTGTAGCAGGGGTGTCAGCAAACCAGAGGTTAAACTAACCCCTCATAAGAGATATAGACCCATAAATACATTATAACAAAATGTATGAGGACGTAACACATCTCATGAAAACCTTTCATTTATATTTTGAAATATATGATTTGTAAGATAGGAACATACATTTCCAATATTCTTGTCACTGTGTGGCACACCTACACACTGTAGCCAACGCACTGTCATGGCACATAGTGGACTAGAGACTCTGTCATGTTTTTCTCCAGAGAAACAAAATACTCTGCAGCAACAGAAGGAGGTGAAAGTATGACCACCGAGCCATGGGGAAGACAAAGGTCACTTCTACACTGCCAAATAAAATCCAGATTATCTGCTTTGAAGTGGGTTGTACGGCAATTAGGCTCAAATAATCCAGTTCAAAGTAGATAATCTGGATTATATGGCAGTGTAGAAGGGGCCAAAGATTCAGATGACTGACACAAATCTCCCTTGCAGACTCAGCAAAAGGCTTTTTGAGACACATGTTTTAAATACAATGCCTAAACTCCCTGTCCTTAAAAGCAGTGAGTGGACATTTGTTATTCAAAGGAAGCAAACTTTTGGTCCCCCTCTTGACAGCCATCATGACTTGACCCTGCTGTTGTATATCTTGGATTTATGAGCCTTGAACTGCTTTCTGACTCCTCCACTTGGACTTTGTTCTGATTTATGGCTTCTTAGCTGTTTGTTACCAGACTGGTGTTTTGACTTCTGAATTTCTTTCTGGCTGAGAGTTTAGAGTGGGACAGATTGCTTCCAGTCTAAACAACTCCTTTTCAGCTATAGAATCGGTGGATGCATCAGCACAACAGCATTAATGCAGTTTGACACCCCTTTAATTGTCAAGGCCCAATGCTATGGAATTCAGAGATTTGTAATTTGCTGAGACACCAGTACTTTTGGGCAGAGAAGGCTAAAAGCCTTGTAAAACCACAATTCTCATGATTCCATAGAAATGAGCCATAACAGCAGAAGTGGTATCAAACTGCATTATTTCTACAGTGTAGATGTTCCTTCTGGGGAAGACAACTAAGCACTTCAGGAGCAGTTCTAATGACAGACAGGTCTCAAATTAGATAAGACTTTGCAAAATGTTTGGACCCTTCACAACAAAGAAAAGTGAGAACACTTTTGCCCTGAGGAACTCATCCCATGAGGAAGGGAGAGCAGGGTGAATTATCTTCATTACCCCAGTGTTTTGTTCCAATCTGTTTATAAGGAAAACAGACAATATATTCACCCCCATCACAAGCAATATACTTTTGTCCATTTTCCCAGTAATCTTCCATGTTCTGAGCTATCACACAGGTAAGAGTAGTCAAAACGAGAACCTCAGAATGGGGAAAGTATGAAATCTAGGCCTAAAAGGGGGGAAAGATGGCTGTAGTCCTGCCTGTCAAGTACAAAGACCTCAAAGATTTTTTGACCAAAAACAGGCAGACCATTTGTCACTGCATGATTCCTATGACTGCCTGATTAATCTTATATTGGGTACTAGAGTCCCTCTGGGGCAGATTTGTATCTTATGCCCCCCTTCACAGAGTATTTGTCTTCCTCAGATGAAGAATAAGATGAAGTCGAGCCCTTCCTCAGCAGTTCAGCCTAATGAACAATCAAGCACTCCTCCAATTCAGCAAGAAGGAGAGCTAGAGGGAAAATATCCAAGTCCACATAAGAGATTATTAAAAAAAGCTTTTGCCACAGACTCTCAGATGCAGCAAAAGTCTATGTGTCCACAGATGAGAGATATGCACTGTAAATACTATTGGGCATGTGGCTTTGGGCTGAGCTCAATCTCATTTAAAGCAAGCTAGCATCTCCCAGTTGGCTACTGAAAGCCACTTCCTTCCACCAGATGACTTTTGTTCCTTGAGTTCTTTGCAACTATCATTGGGGCAGATGGGGTGTAAACAGAGTATACGAGAGAGACAAAATAGGGCACTACATTTCACTGGGATGTAGAGGATATAAATGGATCAGATGTAGAGGGTGGATCAGGAACTACATTTCACAGGGTAAATAGGGTGTAAATAGATCATATGGATGAAGCTCTTCCTCCTCTCCTTCTCAGGGCCCACATTATCTGTGCGTGGACTAAGATAACTCAGTTCAAAGCAGATATTGTGGGATTTTCTGCCTTGATAATCTGTGGAATGTCCCTTAGTCTCTTTCTCTTCCATCACCCCATTTCAAAATATAATAGTTTCACCAAGAATAATCCAATGAAGTAATTATGTGGCACACTTCCTTTTGTCCCAATATAAATCCAAAGCAGAGATTGTGTGGCAGTCAATTGATTTTATAACGTACTAATTGTAGATTGTAGATTGATTTTATAACATACTAATGTGATGTTAACAGAATTAAAAATGAAGTAAGATAATGCACATTAGCACTGATTCATATTTTTTGTGTAGATGGAGCCTTAGGCACAGATAGACACAGACATCATAACTGTATACATTATACATTAGAGTATTATACCCTAACCACACTACCTTGATCATTCAAACAAGAAAGAAAAAGTATTTTGCACCACATGCAAAAAAATTCAGACTCGGGTTTTGAGCTGATATTCCATGGTTCTAAAACGACACTTGGTTCCATAAATGCTCACCTAGTTCAAGATCTCTTATCCCCATGTACATTTCAAGAAGATCATCCACTTTTTTGATAGCCTTTTCTTCAACGTCTGAAGGCTTTAGAAAAACAAAAACAAAAAAATATAAAAAGTAACCTTCAAAATTTACATTGATTATTGACTATTCAGATTGAATACATTTTGCTTTGCTCAAGTTGCTAAAACTGGATAAGACATTAGACAAATAAGGGTCTCATGTGACACAGAGCTGGAAATAGATTAAGAATAAATGGGGATATTGCATTTTCATAAGCCTTACTGATTACTCTTCCTTCTGTCTCTCTTCTTTGGTTTTGTTTTGTTTTTCCTCCCATTATGGAGAATGAATTGTGCCATGCAAAGAATTAGCTTACATTAGCCCCAGGGGGTCCTTTGGTACCATTATATGGGGAAAATTAGACATGATCCTATTGAACGCACAAGAAGAGAAGTGGCTTGAATGCTGGACTGTAACTCTGGAGACTTCTGTTCAAATCCCTTCTCAACCATGAAACACATTGAGTGACCCTGGGCAAGTTTCACCCTAACAATTTCTGTGTGTAAGTTTTGTGCTGCTGTTTCCCATCCTACACTTTAACATCCACAAAAGAAGCAGTTGGGTCAGTTCCGATATAGCTATCCTTATAAAACATAGTCTGCTGATGTTGTGTTTCCTATCTTAAATCATAATTTCTGAATGATATCTGAACCAGAATACTGGTTTAAAGGTTTCTAAAACCAAGAGTTATGTCCCATATCCTCAGAAGTCACAATCATAATGGAGAAACTTACCATTTCTTCCACTGTAGCAGGTCCTTTATTTCTCAGTCGAAGAGTTTCTCTGCCTCTGGAGATTTTCCCTTCTACAAAAGTTCCACCCTTTGCTCTTGGCTCAATCATATCTGTAGTAGAAATTAATTGTAGAATTTGAAATGTTGATCAAAAATAATAATCATTTTAGGTAATGCTCAAAAGAAATGAAAAATAGGGGTTCACAATTTATAGTCTAATTATTGATCAATCAAAACAAATATCTAAACATTTAGAATGACTGTTCTTACCTTTATATTTCAAATTGCATGGATACTTACTTTATCTGAAAACATACACAAAAGGAAACTAAAAAGTATAATTGATTATGAAAACATGTCACTCACCAAATGATTTCATTGGTTCTATTAATTTTAGCGTAAATGTCTGTCCCTTTTCCAAGTCTTTTAAAATTTTAGCCACTTCATAATGACGACAGCCAATTATGCTTTTTCCATTGATAGATTCTATGTGGTCACCAACACATATAACTTTTATTTGGTCAATAAGGCTACCTGCTTTAATTCTCTGTTGGATGAAAAGATATTATATTAGTTGTGAGGAACTAAAGAAACAAAAAATAAAGGAATTCAGTATATTCATAGCAAACAAACAGATGAGAATTATGTGGTTTATTGGAGGCATTGACAAAAGATCAAATACCAGCTGAGAATGCACAGCCACATATGTATAAGTCATGCTTGCTGAACTTCACTTGCACAACTGTGAAATGGATGCAACAGCTAAAAAACTATAACCATATAAGTAAAGACATTTATTTATAAGATACTGCTGGAGCTCAGCAGCAGGATGCTGGGAAATCCTCAGAGGATGACGGAAATTATGGTCTGTGTGTGATCAAGGACCATTCCCACACAGTCCTATATCCCAGAATATCAAGGCAGGAAATCCCTCATTATCTGAGTGTGGATTCAGATAACCCAGTTCAAAGCAGATATTGTGAGATTTTCTGCCTTGATATTCTGGGATATAGGGCTATGTGGAAGGGCCCCAGGCTGAAACACAGGCTGAATTGAAGGCCTTAGATCTGAGAGAAGGATCAGCAGTTCCCAAGGATGTTTAGAATTCTGTTTCTCATGGGAATCAGCCTTCAATAGATGAGGAGTTAACCCGTGATATCAGATTGGGCCTCCACGTGGAGGGAGTAAAGGATAAATTAATTAGACTGCAGAAAGACTTTCAGACCCAGGTGTCAAAGAGATGACTTCGTGGTTTCTTCATAGGGCCTGAGCTTAAATTAAGTGATGTTTTCTCAGAGTCTCCAGAGTAGACAACGTTGCCATAGAATCAAGTTCCATGCTTGTGTGTTTGCCTATGTTCCTGTAAAAGCTTTACCTTGGAATATCTACTGTTTTTATGCTTATGATTTATGCCTATGATCTTGATATCCTGGATTCCATGTACCTTGCCTTTATGGACTATCAAACTTTGTACATATGTACTACTGCTATTTTATAGCACCTTTCCTACTGCTTTTGGGGAATTGCCTTTTTCCCTTTTGTATATGCTTTTTAAAATAAATTGCTATAGTTAGATACTAGTGGACTCTGGTGTGGTGCTAGGTGAAAAAGGGTGACTCCTAAGGCTAGAGTGCAACAGGTACTTTGTTGACTTATTTAATTTATATCACATTTATTCCTTGATGACTCACAAAAAAAAACAAAGCAAATCTTAAAAACTGTTAATACAAATAAATAATTTTACTAAAATCCACATAATTAAACATTTTAAACCACTGCTATAGGATTTCAGCCCTTTTCTCCCATTTATGTCATGTTGTCAATACCCCACATTCACATCATACTTTTGAAAGCATGGATTGATTTCCATAGTGTGATTCTACACCCTTTTAAGTGAAACAAACAATCACTAAAACAATTTTGTTATTCCATTTCTGCCCAAACATTTCACACTCTCATCATCTTTACCTTTATGAAGGCACATCCATTTCCATTGTCAGTAATGGTAAGCCCAAGTGAATCTTCAGATTTGAAAACTTGCACTTCCTTTTTTATTCCTTTTATGTGTGCAAATATAAAGTCTTCAAGACCAATCTGAACTCCTAGGAGCTTGTCCATATCAATTTTGTGGGTATTCAAAGTGCAAAACATTATCTACAAGGCAAGGGGGGAAATGTATGTTATTTGCTTTGTCAGAAACAGCCATTTGCAATAGATAACATCACAACAGATTTGTGACCAGAATCAGGTTAGCCATAGTGTCGATATAACAGATGCACTCCCAAAGCATTGGGTAGATCTCAGAAACATTATTAAAATAGCTAAAGGGTTACTGGAGCTGTGGTGGCACGGCAGTACCAGAAGATTTGAATCTCTTTTTCTTGCTTTGCTAGTTTGTATGAATTTATTTTAGCCACACATTTTGCAATCAGGTAGCTTCCCCAGGTTGCAGTCATAGGGCCAGCAACCTGGCAATCATTGTTAGAGTCTTTAGACCCACCCCTTTTCCCAGGGTTTTGGAGGCAAAGGAGGACTTTTGTTCAGTCTCACTGTTTGAAGCCTAACAGCAGGACGTGTGGGATTCTCTTTCCCACCTGCACAAAAGCTTCACTTCTCACAGCTCTGCCAGGGGGAGTAAAGGGATGGTCCCACAGCTTTTGCTGGGGGAATACAGCCAGCCTTTGCTGGGGCAACAGGACAGTTCCTACAGCCTTTGTGGAGTAAAACTAAAGGACACCTTTCAGCTTGGCAGACCTACAGCAACCATTGTCTGGTAAGGGACCACTCGGGCTATCCATAAAGTAGTTTGGAGCCGGGAGTAGGTGCCTCAAACCAGCAATGTAAAGAAAGATTGCCCAGTCATAAGATTTCCCTAAGGAAGAAAGGAACAGTTTACCACCAGTTGCCTGCCCTTGATAGCAGATTGAGGAAGCTACCGGTTTTCCAAGGTTATCATCATTCATCATCATCATTTTATTACTTATTCATCGCTCTCCATCCAAGATGCTCTAGGCGATTTACAAGCTAAATTGTAAAGGATAAAAATACATACATACAGATATGGATAAAATTAACATAGATCAAAGCATTTGTAAGGGTTATAAGGGTTATAAAGCATTTAATTAATTTTTTGAAGATTTAAGCCCAAATAAAGAACTTATTTTGAGCCTCAATAGAACTTTGTGTTGGGAAATCTAAGGGGCCCTTCAGCTGAGGCACCCCAGCGTCCCGTTGGGCATACAGAAGGCACGTCCTGTAAACAGACGTTATTTCAGGCCCAGCATTGAACAGCACAGTAGCCATTACTTAAAAATGATAATACATTAACCATAAGTATAATGGGAGTATGTATTAGTAACCCTCTATTAGTGCATCCTTTTTCAAAATGCTTTTAATTTTTCAAGCCATTAAAATAGAGAAATGACCTCACAAATAGTTTCCGCTAAGGCTAAAAATATTTTTTGCAATAAGGAGCAAATACATGTCATTGTGAGCTCAGGAACAACTGAAGCTCAATTTAGTAATGACAACACAAACAACATTTCCTGGAATAAAGCATTCGCATTTATTGCTTACAGCTAAAGAGGCTTGGCACCAGCATGCCCTGGATCCAATACCAATCAACCCTCCTGCCAACTTAGGTGCTGAGTATGGCAACCAATTCACCCAGGCCACCTCCAGAAATTTCAAGCATCTGATTCCACAGGGATAGAAACCATTACCTGGTTCCTCTGCCACACAAGCTGGACATAATCCTGTTTCTCAAAAGAGGATCCAAAGCCACATTTGAAGGGCACCCATGCTCCCATCTTCTCACAACTAAATCTGGACCCATGCTAAAATGTCCTAAAGTTCTGAATATGCACTCGAAACAAGACCTGCATTCCCTGAACACATTGGTGTTCAAGGGAAAAAAAGGGGGGTTGGGCTGGATGACCCTTATGGTCTCTTCCAAATCTAAGAATCTGTTATTTGACCTACCCCCGGGCTCAAGTATTTGCCAGGCTTTAACAACTGCCCTATGTCCTATATGATATTTCTAGACCTAATGCCATATCTATGAGTAGCTGAATGCAATGAGCCACAGGATGATGTCAAAAGATTTCCATATTATTCCCTCATCTTTGAATAATTTTACAAGGATCTTTCTTACTGTTCTTGTGGTGATCAAATCCAAGTGTTCATTGCCCCCAAAGTCACAGTATAAAAACACAAGAACATTTCATCCATCCCTCTTTAGAAGTAGCAAGATTTTCTTTGAGTATCCTATGCAGATGAACAAGTAAGTCATAGTATGAATTTTGGATTATATGCAACACGTACAGAATAAACATATACCAGTGTTCCCATAAAAACTAGAAAGAAAGGGAAGAAGAAAAAGGAAATGTTACAGCACATTTTAAGACTATGGCTTTTATTTTCACATGAGCTTTTATGGATGTAACCCACTTATTTGGATCTAGAACAAAGTGGTACAGAATGGTACAGCACCTGAAAAAGCAGATTTCTATCCATGAAAGCTCATGCAAAAATAAAAGACAACTTAGTCTTAAAGATTTTGCCACATTTATTTTTCCTTTTTCCTCCTCTTTCCTTCTTCCTGTTTATCATGTGAAAGGCTAATATTGCCACCTCTTTGAAAACTAATACATTTTATTGTGACAAAAGGGCAGCATGTGTAATGTTACTTAGAATGAATACAATGTCATGAAGAAGCCATCCATAACTGACTGGTGACTGTTATCCCATCACTGATCAGTTATAGATGTCATTTTATCAACTCTTCTTAAAAATAATTTTATGAACTCTGTTAAAAAGTACTGCCACATTGTCTGACCGTGTTAAAATGTAAACACGTCTCTGCTGTCGTTGAAAGTACACTTTCAACTAAGGACTTTAATCTGTAATAAACTTTGTACTTCCTGGAGTGACTCATAAAAAGTGTGAGTAGTTTTAGATTTTACTTGTGAGGAAGGACCTGGCAAAACCATATCAGAGTACAGGCAATCCTGAGTTAACAAAAACTGACTTACAAACGTCTCATAGGGGGAGAGACAATGGGAAGTGAGAGAAATTGACCCCTACAGCCCAACAGGGACACAGACATAAAAACAAACACCACAAGGATGTTAGCCCTTCTCTATGCTATTCAAAGCACTCTCGATAGATAGATAGATAGATAGATAGATAGATAGATAGATAGATAGAGAGAGAGAGAGGCTGTAGTTATACTTCCAAATTCAACTTAGGAATAAACCTATAGAACTTATCTTGTTTGTAACATGTGAACTGCCTGAATGCTTTTCCTAAGGAAAATCTATTACATTCATTGGATCATCATAAGATGATAGGGAACTTGAATGCACACACACAATGCAAAGAAGATCTCATTAAAATAAATTTCATTAAATTGGCAAAAAAAGAACAGTAGCTTACCATCAGGTATATGCTAGGACATAGCTGCTTGGTAACATCTATAGCAGTAGTGGTGAACTTATGGCATGCATTGCCATCACTCCCCCCCCCCCTTACTCACTTGCCCATTTGCCTATCCCCTTGCTTGATCACCCACCTGCTCACTTGCCTACCCACCTGCCCCCCTCTCACTCACTCGCTTGCTTATTCCACCACCCCACTTGCTCGCCCCCCCCCCTTGGGCTTTCCACCCCACTTACTGCCACACACACCCACTCACCACCCCCTGATTCCCCTTCCCTTCACCCCTGGTGTGGGCATTCCATCTCTAAAAGGTTTGCCAACACTGATCTACAGTTTGCCACAGTTTGTTTACATGTAGGTTGTATGCAAATGTTCAATGGCAGTCATGGCTACAACCTAGGACTGTCACTGCTGTGACCAAGAGCTGCATAATTTCAGCAAAAATGATTACTTTTATATTGTTGTTTGTTACCCACTTCTTAAGTCAAAGTTTATTTCAGTCTTTTTATGCTTATCAAAATAGTTATTAATTTTAGAACATACATTGGGTAAACAGAGAAGCAACTTCATATATCAAGGGATACTGATTTTTTTAGAGAAATATCCATGTTAAGTCTGTTACCTCTTATGACTTCTTAAAGTCGAATGAATTTGTGACAATATAAACTGTAAAGTATTAGAAAACCAGGGGTGAGAATAAGACCCTAATGATGAACAATTATAATTGTTTCTTGGTTTAAATTATACCATGCTTTTGTTTCAACATGGGACTACACTGGTTGAATTAATCTGCAGAGAAGTCAGCTATAGCAGAGCACTTGATGAACCAATGTGGACACGGAAAAATATTTGAAAACACAGAAATGTTGGACCACTCTGATAACCATTATGTCAGACTACACAGAAAAGACATTGAAATCCACAGATGCATGGGTCTCCTGGAGCAGCATTAATGCAATCTGACTCTCCTTTAATTGCCATGGCCCAATGCTATGGAATTCAGAGATTTGCAATTTGTTGAGGCACCAGCACTTTTTGGTAGAGAAGGCTAAATTCCCATGATTCCATAACAATGAGCCATAACAGCTGAAGTAGTGTCAAACTGCATTATGTCTACAATGTAAATTTATTTGTGTATTTACAGCATTTCTACCCTGCCCTTCTCAACCCTGGAGGGGAATCAAGGTGGCTTCCTGTGTTGCTAGATAAATCTTCTCTGTGTGGCTAGACAACTAGGAACTTTGGGATCAGGTGAAAATTATCCCTGAGAATTTTCCTAATGACAGACTTAAAGTGGAGTTTGTAAACTGTTTGCTTTCTGCCCCTGTTGCTAAAAGGGTGACCCCCATATTTTTTGCAGACAATACACCTCTGGCCCTACACTGTGTTCAAGCCAAAGATGTAGTCCACTTATGATGATCCACAGAAAGCTATTTCTGCCAACTGTCAGATTTGGTAACTGTAGCAAGAAAGACTATGGTACCCTTGTCAGTGCCTTCTGGGCCAGCATCAGCAGTGGAATGAGGTGGCTCCAGCGGACCAGTTCCAGGAGGGCTTTGTAAATCAATTTCTAGAAGAGCTGATCAGTGTAGAATGCTTTGGACCCCTAACAGCCTTACTAGGGTTGTGCCTGAAAATTGATGGTTGGCTAGAAGTCGCCAACATGTCTCTTGATCTATGATACCCTTAAGCATTTTTACAGCCCTTCCTGAACTCCACACCCTGGTTTTCTCCAGTTGTCAGGAACCACAGAGGAAGAAATATATGCAGCCATGACTATCAGTGGTAGAAAAGGATTACTGGTGATAGGCAAGTCTTGGGTTGGACGAGAACTTGGACCCAAGACAGCAGACAACTTGGGGGCTCTGAGCGCTAGCAAGTATAAACCTGATCAAGAAGTGATCTGTCCATGAACAGTACAAAGTTCTTTAATTCCTAAATCACTGCCATCTCCCCTGGTACAATGGAAACAATGTCTAGAATGTGCCCAGCAACATGAGTGAAACCAGAAACCATTTGAGACAGACCTATGAATTGGCATGGGTTGCGAACCTGAGGGAGGTGAGCAAGCAAGTTGGGATGGTGTTGTAAGCACGTCCTCAGCATGGATACTGAAGTCCCCCAGCATCAGAAAATACAGTGATTCCAATGGCACTACTGAAATCAACGCAGCTATCTGGTTGAGCAGTGAAACAGGTGGTACACCAACAGAATCCCTAGTCTGCCTTGGTCTCCATCTTCAAATAAACACTCTCAAGCTGAGGGCCATCCTACACTTAAGTAAAACCTGAGAGGAAGTAGTTTTTAAAAACCTGCTTCCTCTTGGGGGTTTTGGTCTCCACCCCCTCCCATAACTCTGGGCTTTCCCTCGGGGGATGGCAGCCAGTCACCCCATGTCCCCCATTCCCTTCCACCAAAAAAAGCTTCCTGGGGGTGGGAAGGGCCTTGCTGGCAGCGCAGGCCCCTCTTTACAGACCTCCTGATGCTTGAAAATGATGTGTCAGGAGATGGGGGGAGGGATTTCCCTCTTCCCCCTGTACCTCCTGAAGCATCATTTTCAAGAGTCAGAAAGACTGTGAAGAGGGGCCTGCACTGCTGGCAACCCCCACCCCTTGGTATGTTTTTTGTTTTGTTTTTTGTTTTGTTTTTTGCTGGAGAGGAATGGGGGTAAGGGGGAGTGGATTGGTGTTCTCCAGGAGCCCAAAGAACCAGGCCGGCTGTGGGGATTGACTCCTGGAATTCTGTGATCCTGGGGGTCAATCCCCACAGGCCAGGCACCTAAATAGATCCAGATCCTTCAGTAAAGTTCAGAGCTGTTGAGGCATTATATTAATCCAAAGTAAACTGGGAAAACCCAGTTTATTTTGGATTAATCTAAATTTATCTAAAGCATTGTTTGGATGTCTTGGTAATCTCATTACCTATCACAGGTTTTGGCCTGTGTAAAAAGGGTCCTGAGGCATAAGATGCCTGGTCAGGGGAGTATGATCCCAAAGCCACTCTACCTCTCTGTTCCCCAGGTCTTGTCTAATGTTGCACAGAGACTGCTGTGGTAAAAAGATGGGGGAATGACTATTATTTTGCCTTTCATAGAACTGGCATTAAGCAACATTAAGAAACATGAGATGATACGACTCCATTTAGATCTGTAACTAGGCAGCACTTACAGACATCAACCTCCATCTCAGTTTTATGCTATCTCCTATTGAAAAGGTATCAGTCAATCTAGGACTTTAATCATTCTTTTTTCTCCCTTGTTTCCTACAGAGTATCCATTTCTATGTAAGATAGCAGTCCCAGTGTAACAAAACATTGATGGTTTTGCCCTGCATTCCCAAGGAATAATTCAAATTCCAAACAAGTTTGGCACAAAAAAGTAACACAAAAATAAAATACAATATAGTGGTGTGTATGTCCCCAAATAGGGAATGCTCTTCTATTTTTAATAGTTTGATCATACTGAATAAAGAGGATTATACATATTTTCATAAATCAATCAGTCTCAATTGATATGTTCACATGACACATGTCATAATTTTATTTTTAAGAAACATCTTACTGTGAAAAAGAAAAAATGGTAGTGTATGTCTCACAGTCTTAACATTTTGCTCTTCCTGCCAGCAGTAAAAACAGGCTAGAGACTCTCTGGCCAGAATTTACATGTTGTTTGTTGTTCATTCGTTCAGTCGTTTCCGACTCTTCGTGATCTCATGGACCAGTCTAAGGAATTTACATAAGGAATATATTATATAAGTCAAGCTACACATGTGCAGACAAACTATTATGCACTAGATGTATTCCACTCATAGTAGCAAAAGCAGAGCTGAGCAAACTGTATGTGAATCTGTACCTTGTCTTAACAGATTATGTAGTTTGGTTGTGTTGTGATTTCACATTGTAGACACTAATGGCATTTTGAATTGGAGAATTCCATGCTACAGTTACGAATCTGTAACCACTGAATCGTCGAAGCCCAACTTAACAGCCAGAAGTAGTGTTGGGTGATTGAAGTCCATTCAGCTTCAGATTACACTGCAAAGAGGGTGATGTTTACAGCCCTTTGTATTTCCTGTCTCACCCTTCCTCTCTGATGGGAAAGGGTTGGAAACATCCTTCTCCTTGCACCCTGATAAGCAGTTGAATACACCTCCTTCATCCAGTGCAGTAGCTGGTTATTCAAGTAGGATTGAGGAGTGGGGCCAGGAGATATTATTTAGTTATATACTAAGTAGCATAGTAAAAGCAATGGTATTCCCCATAGTCATCTACAGATGTGCGAGCAGGACCATAGGGAAGGCTGAGTGAAGGAAGATAGATGCTTTTGAACTGTGGTATTGGAGGAAAATTCTGAGAGCGCCTTGGACCACAAGAAGATCCAAGCAGTCCACACTTCAGGAAATAAAGCCTGACTGTTCATTGGAGAGAAGGATATTAGAGGCAAAGATGAAGTACTTTGGCCACATTATGAGAAGACAGGAAAGCTTAGAGAATACAATGATGCTGGGGAAAATGGAAGGAAAAAGGAAGAGGGGCCAACCAAGGGCAAGATGGATGGATTGTATCCTTGAAGTGACTGGCTTGACCTTGAAGGAGCTGGAGGTGGTGATGGCCAACAGGGAGCTCTGACATGGACTGGTCCATGAGGTCACAAAGAGTTGGAAGCAACGGAATGAATGAACAACAACAAACTAAGTAGCAACACCTTGAAGACACACAGTAGCAACAAAGTCAGAATACCTGTTAATTCTCCTATCAATAAAAAAAGTCTCCTTGTAGAAAGAGAAACCAGGATACAAAAAAGCATAAACATAATAATAATAATAATAATAATAATAATAATAATAATCACCATCATCATCAACAACAACAACAACAACAACAACAAGGTATTTTTAAAGAAATAGTTACTGGTTTCCATTTTCACATTCATAAGTTGAAGCTTCTCATAAGACACCCATCATATCCTAGCATAATTAGGCATGATTTCCTAGCATCATATGCCATCATGCCCTAGCATCACTAGCCATAGAGAAATCCAGTAGTATCTTTAAAAGGAACTGAAAAAAAGACTACCATAAGCTTTCATAGATAGTCCACTAAATCAGATTCTAGCATGAGTCAATTTTATTTCCAGTTCCAAGAACTGTTCTTGGCTCACTGATTAAATTGTATGTGTCCCCTTATCTCCACAGAGTTTCCAAAAGCTAGGACTGAGTGTCCATTGTAAACACAATTGTTATTTTAAAAATGTCTTGGGATACATGGATATTACAGAATTTTCTGATATCAGCTGCAGCAGTTAAAAGAAGCCTCTTTTTCATTTTATTTCTTATTTGACATCCTATATTCAAATTACCAGAGGTTAATTCTAACTTAGCTTTGGAGGATCCGACTCATACTTCTCTTCAGAGAGGGCAAACAAACTCCTTTAATTTATTTCCTTCATTTTCATCTGCCCCCTCCTTACAGGTATTATAAAAGATTTATAGAACTGGAACACATGCATGCCTCAGAAGGAATTTCTGCTGACTCAACATTGTTTCCTTCCTTTCTTGCTACTCCTAGTGCATCCTCCTTAAAGATGGTTTGATTGATCATTCGTCTCTGGACAAACCACATTGCTGAGAGTTTTATTCTACAATGCTAGCACTTCCAACAGACCACTATCCACACCTTATGGCTTGGCTAGGACTGGATGATGAATCTTCCTTTTTAAAGTAAAAAGCAATTGATTCAGGAATTGCTTACCATCAAGAAGAAAAATTGAGGTTCGTTATTATTAGCTGCCTGTAGCTAAGATTTAGCAGGACTACTCAACAGAATGACCAAAAAAAATATCCAAACATAAAAGGAACAGATTACAGAACTATAATCCCTATTACCACATGAAGCAGTGTTTCTCAACCTTCCTAATGCCGTGACCCCTTAATACAGTTCCTCACATTGTGGTGAACCCCAACCATAAAATTATTTTTGATCCTACTTCATAATTGTAATTTTGCTACTGTTATGAATCTTAATGTAAATATCTGATATGCAGGATGTATTTTCATTCACTAGACCAAATTTGGCACAAATACCTGATATGCCCAAATTTGAATACTGATGGGGTTGGGGGGACTGATTTTGTCATTTGGGAGCTGTAGTTACTGGGATTTATAGTTCACCTACAATCAAAGAGCATTCTCAACTCCACCAACGATGGAATTGAACCAAACTTGGCACACAGAACTCCCATGGCCAAACAGAAAATATTGGAAGGGTCTGATGGGCATTGACCTTGAGTTTAGGAGTTGTAGTTCTCCTACATCCAGAGAGCACAGTGGACTCAAATAATGATAGATCTCAACCAAACTTGGCACAAATACTCAATATGCCCAAATGTGAATACTGGTTGAGTTTGGGGAAAATAGACCTTGACATTTGGGAGTTGTAGTTGTTGGGATTTATAGTTCACCTACAATCAACAAGCACTCTGAACTCCACCAACAATGGGATTGAACCAAACTTGGCACACAGAACCCCCATGCCTTGAAGGGACTTGCTTGCATGAGCCTCCCTCCAGCCTCACATGCTCCCCCTTGCCCGCACATGCGCACCACATTGCAACGCACCGAGCATGCGTGCTCTCCCCTCCCCACTTGGAGTCTCAGTAACAGCCCTTCCTTTAGCTGAGAGGCTGGCAAATCACAGCGGAGGAGGGCTTTGGTTGGAGGATTTGCCATCTGTTTCCAAAAAGGAAGAGAACAAGCGGAGATATTGTCAGCCTTCTCTGCCAAAGGGATTCCTAAGACCGTCAGAAATAAATGTTTTGTGATTATCTTTGGCAACCCCTCCGAAACTCCCCCGTGACCACACCAGGGGTTATGACCCCCAGGTTGAGAAATGCTGATATAAAGAAACAGTGCATTAAACTCGCAAATTCAGACTATAAAGTTATCTAACATCACTTCCATTCAATAACTTATTATCCAATAACTTAAATCATGTTAGAGTAGAAGGATAAATGCTCAGAACAATGGAAGTAATTTTAATTTGAAGTAGAGAGTGTTTCACATCAACATTTAAAATTGGCTTTGTTTCCATTTCTCTGCGGATACATTTAAATAACATTGAATTGTAATGCCTACGACCTATATACGCATATATTTCTGCAACATATTCAACAATAGAATTCACAGAGAACACAAGAAGTGCAAGTGGAGCTTCGTTTGTGTTCTTATTGTGTGAGAATATTCAAGAACATACCATCTCTCTTTAAACATTAAAAAAAATCAGAAATGAAGAAATGATCAAATAGGAGACAGGATGAGATACAGACTGCACAAGCGACTTGTGGTAAATTCAGGAATAAATCACATGAAATGCAGACAGATAATCACCAGAGAGAGAGGACACAGGCACAAGTTCAACAAGAAATGGAGAAGGTGAAGCCTGGTGTGTAGAGCAATGGAAACAATACTCCTTAATTATCTAATGGAACTGAGTAACTAGGTAGATTGTTTTCCACAATACGCCACACTCACCTTTATAAGGAACTAGTGGCAGGTTAGTCAGTGACATGCTCCCTACAAGATATACTCTCTCAGCTACAGCAATAGGAATCCAAACCACATTATTTTGCTCAAAAATAGGAAACACGCATAGGGAAAACTCTGTACTTAATGCCCTTTCAGAAAAGGATAAATTGGTTTACAAACACACACAAACCATACAAGGAACAGTCATTTCAAAATGTGAGCTACCAAATAAAAGTCTCCCAATAATTCAATTAAGTTAAACAAATGAGATTTTTGTTGTTTTACTAGAAATTAAGCTGCTAACAGCACCACCCCACAGTAACTTTTTTTTAAAAAAAATAGCATGAAGTCAATATTTGAGCCCATCTATAATATGGGCCCCTGGTGACGCAGTGGGTTGATCTGCTGCTGAACTTGTTGAATGAAAGATTGGTAGTTCAAATCCAGGGAACGGGGTGAGCTTCCATTATCAGGCCCAGCTTCTGCCAACCTAGCAGTTTGAAAACATGCAGACGTGATTAGATCAATAGATACTGCCTTGGCAGGAAGTTAATGGTGCTACATGCAGTCATCATGGCCACATGACCTTGGAGGTGTCTATGGACAATGCCGGCTCTTTGGCTTAGAAATGGAGATGAGCACCATCCCCCAGAGTCGGTCACAACTAGACTTCATGTCAGGGCAAACTTTACCTTTTTATAATATGTGGCAATGTCTCTGATAAGGCAAATTGATAGCACTACAATTTTTCAATTCAGTACAAAACAATAAAATAATGCAACTTTTTAAATATTACATAGTTTTTACTGATTTCCCTTCATGTAAAGGCCAACTGTGGAGTTAATGTTGCAATTTTGAATCCCACCTGTAACACAGTTTTTAAAAATATTGTTTAATTGTAACTCACATGTAATTGTTGATAAAAACTAAATGCAGCTTTAAACATCCATTCACATGACTTGCTTCCTAAATTTGCTTTTAAAAACTTCAGAATTAGAATCCTTTACTACTTCATCTGATGGGTCAATTTGTTCAAGCACAGAGCCTTTCACACGATATACAGGCACCTCCGGTTGGGCTCTGTGCCAAAAAGGGAGAGGAAGCATTGCACAGCACCGTCACAGCAAAATGGAGCCTTCCCATGTTGCCTTCCTAGAAATGGGGGGAAGCTGGGTGGTGATGCTTCCCCCCATGGGATGAGGAGCAAGGTAAAGCAGGTCATGTGGGGCATGGAGTGGCAGCTCCTCCACACACCCCGCTGGGAGCCCGTGGATTTGCCCCAATGTGGGATGAATCCATGGGCGTTTTTGATGATATTTCTAGTGTGTGTTCCAACATTCAGATGTCATGTAATTTTTGAAAGGACCAAAGGTCAGGCCCTTGGTGTTCACTGGCTCAAGTCCCATTATATATAGTGGCATAATAAAATTGTGTCAGTTATACAAATGTTAAAAATCAAGATGCAGTTTATGAATTTTTGTTTTGGAATATTTGAGATATAAGATAATAGAAAATGATACTTTCTCTAACAAAAGTATGTGAAATTAGCTACTGTCCACACTTCAGTGTCTTGCCATAAAACACATCCCGCATAATAGTTCTTAGTACTACAATTTACTTAATCAAATTAATTGAAAATAATTGAAATTATTTAACTTATATCCTGTTCAGGTCTTGCAGACCCAGCACCATGGTCTGATTGAATCTATCCATTTGGAGTATGGTCTTTCTCTTTTCCTACTGCCTTCTATCTTGCCAAGTGTGATTGTCTTGCCTGTTTTTGCACTCCAGTCACCTATGAGTAACATAGTGTGTTTTGGTGTGTGAACAATTTTCTTTTGAACACCCACAAAGACTCTTTCAATTTCTTCTGTTGCCTCTCTTGTGGAACATAAACTTGGACTATGATTATATTAATTGATATTCCTGGATTCTGATTGGCATGATTCAATTAGACTTTGCATTATACCCTTTAACTGCTTTTGCTACATCTCTCCTCGCTATAAAAGGCACCTCATTTCTTCTTTTGTTTACATTTCCTGAGTAAAGCTGATTCAAAATGTGCACTTTAGCTTGCTCAACCCAAGTACTGCCATGGTTATGCATTCCTTTTCTTTTTCAACTACATCTAGCTTTCCCTGATTGCTCCTGCTTACATTCCATGTTCCTATAATCTGAGTTGTGCATCTTTGGACTTTTCTTTTGCTTCTGAGTGTGTTGACAGTTGAACTTCCTTTCAACTTGAGTCAAGTTGTTTATTAACTACAGT
Organism: Anolis sagrei; assembly: GCF_037176765.1. Lineage (NCBI taxonomy): Eukaryota > Metazoa > Chordata > Lepidosauria > Squamata > Anolidae > Anolis > Anolis sagrei. Next base: position 159,443,224 of record NC_090024.1, read on the forward strand.
GCTGTTTGTAGTTGCATCTGCTCTATCACAGTGATTTCTGGACTGCCTCCTTGTTGTTGTTCATTCGACTGCCTCCTACCATTATCTTTTGTTTCACTTTGGATTGTCTCATCATAGGATTGCCATGTTAAAACATCTTCAAAAGTGAGGCTATCATGTCTTCCACTGTGCAGTGCTAACAAGCATTTTGCCATGGCGCTACAGCCATTGTTTCTGAAATACCTTTCACCAGTGTTACCCTTCAGTTACTTCGCATATTTAAACTTTCCCCTCAACAAAAGGTGGCAGATAACTCCAATTTCTCCTTATTCCGCTACTGCTTCATGCCACCGTGTTGGGCACTGATACTACTGTTCACTGTACCATCCCTTGTCCAACAGTGACCTCCAACTGCTGCTGCTAATGCTCTCTCTGCCACTTCACCCTCTGCTCCAGGTGGTACCACTGGCAGCAGATGGGGCTCTGGGGAAAGGGTGGGGCTCAGCCTTCTCCCTGGTTTGTCCATTGTCTATGCCTCAACCAGGATTCTGTATGGGCTGCTGTACCACCTTCCCAGCAGCTCAGCAAGCCACTACTATGTTGGGGCTGACTGGTTCCCACTTTCACCATGTAGTTCCCACTTATGTTTCCTAGGATTCACTGATCCTTCTCCCCCTTCTGCAGCTGTGAAAGGCGCAATCAGTTGCCACCACATCAGGGTCAACTGCTCCTTCCTTATTTGCTACTTCTGCCATCTGGTCCTTACCTCGCCCACCTGGACCTTACTGCTCCTTCATCTGTTCCTGGGGCACCATCATCTCCAACTATGGGTCCTTCAGCCTTCTCCAAGGTTCCCTTGATGTCACAGTCCAGTTTTCCTTTCTTTACTTTCAGGTCCCCATCTTCATCATCTCACTGTTCCTTCCTCTGCTCCTCAGAATGGGATGTGCACCATTGCCTGTGGCATGGTCCTCTCCATCTTCTCCTGGGCCACTACAGCTTCAGTGTTGGCTACTCCTTCATCTATGTCCCCTTCAACCACGTGGCCATACCACCTCCAACTAGGTATACCACCCACCACCTCAACCTTACTGCTTCTTCATTTGCTCCTGAGGATGGGGTAAGCAACATCACTTGTGATCATGGACCCCTTCTGGCTTCTCCCAGAATGCTGTCACATTGGGGTTGGCTCCTCCTTCCTCTAATTCCATCTCTGATGCCTCGGCTTCACCTCTTCTCCTGGAGATGAGGTGGCCAAAACTCTACCCTCAACTCTCCCTAGAAGCCACAATTACTCATCTGAAAGTGTGGTACTTTGACCCTGTCATAGAAGACTTGACTCACTAGGAAAGACACCATTGCTTGATAAGGTAAGAGGCAGTAGGAAAAGTGGAAGATGACATTACAAAGTGGTAGACTCAATCAAAGAAGCTACAGTCTTGAGTCTGCAAGACCCGAGCAGTCCTGCTGATAACAGGGTGACTTGGAGTCTTTCATTCATAGGATCACCATAAATCAAAGCTGAATTGATGGCTGTTAACAATTTCGATGCTGATTGAACATGCTCCATCTTCAAGTGCGTTTTGCTCAGCAGATGATAGTTTGGGTGCCCTAAATCCACCATCAGGTAATGAGGTATGAGACTTCACAAACCTCATAACCAAAACTGCTCCAAAAAACAGATTTGAGAGTATGTGGGAGTAGAGATATGTAAACCTGTAGCATCCATTCCCCTTTGTACTATAGAGGAGGGGTGTGAATTTGCACTTTGTACCTTCCTCATTAGTCCTTTTTGCTGTTAATCAGATCCCAATGCCCTATATTTACATGAGTGGAGGAATTCTATTCCAAACACAAAATAGAATTGTTGCTGTTTCAATAAGCTTCATGCCTTTTAAGATTGGTCAATACTGTTTATGTAATGCAACCCAAGGGACTGTCAGAATAATGACAGAAGAACCCTTAAAGAATTCAGTACACCTCCCATTGTTCGCCACAATACTGACAAAATCCATTGAAAAAATTGGCACCCATTATACAGATAAAGGTAAAGTTAAAAGTTTCCTCTGACATTAAGTCTAGTCGTGTCCGAGCCTGAGGGGTGGTGCTCATCTCCATTTCTAAACCGAAGAGCCAGCATTGTCCATAGACACCTCCTAGGCCATGTGGCCAGCATGACTGCATGGAGCAATGTTACCTTCCCACTCCTGGTACCTATTGATCTACTCACATTTGCATGTTTTTGAACTGCTAGGTTGGCAGAAGCTGAGGCTAACAGTGGGAGCTCACCGCACTCCTCAAATTTGAACTGCCAACCTTTTGGTTAGCAAGTTCGGCAGCTCAGTGTGGTTTAACCCACTGCACCACCAGGGGACCTTATTATACAGATATGAGAAGCCAAAAAACCACCTGGATTTCCAATAGGCAATATACGGAATGACATACTCCAAAACAGTGGTTCTCAACCTGTGGGTCTCCAGATGTTTTGACCTTCAACTCCCAGAAATCCTAACAGCTGGTAAAGTGGCTGGGGTTTCTGGGAGTTGTAGGCCAAAAACACCTGGTTGAGAACCACTGCTCCAAAACATTCAAACATATCACAAAGAAGTGGGCTGCTGTGAGTTTTCCATGCTGTGTGGCCATGTTCCAGAAGCATTCTCCTGTGACATTTCACCCACATCTATGGCAGGCGTCTTTAGAAGTTGTAAGGTTTGCTGGAAACTAGGTAAGTGGGGTTTATATATCTGTGGAATGTCCAGGGTGAAAGAATTCTTGTCTGTTTGAGGCAAGTGTGGATGTTGCAATGGCTACCTTGATTAGCATTGAATGGCCTTTCTGCTTTCATCTTCACAAACTCTGAGGATACCTGCCATAGATGTGGGCAAAACTTCGCAGAGAGAATGCTTCTGGAACATGGCCATAAAGCCCAGAAAACTCACAGCAACCCAATGATTCTGGCCATGAAAGCCTTTGACAGCAAATTATCACCAAGAAGCATTTTGCTACATGAATTCTGCCCTTTACATTTAGTGTGACGAAACTGGGCCAATTAGAAACAAGACAAGAATAGTTTAACATGCACATAATTCTATTGCTGCAATTAGCCATGTGTACAGTTTCTGCAAACAGAATATACTTGATTATTCATTTGAGGAAATGATCAATTGTAAAGATTTATTTCCTCAATTATAAAGATTCATCTAAGAGAGCTCTATTCAACAGCATTTCTTTGTTATACAAACCCAATGGTTTAAACAAAATCAATTTAGCGTAAAGAAGCCTCTCAAATAAAATAAGTTATAATTAAAGGGAACTTTTGAAGAATTAGGCTTCCTTTAATTGTTTTCCCATTTGTATCTAGATTTCTAGGCAAGTAACAAGAACTATAGGGGGCTGCGGTGGTGCGGCAGGTTAAACTGCTAATCTGCAGAACTTCCTGATTGGAAGGTCAGCAGTTTAAATCCACAGATGGGGTGAGTGCCCGCTGTTAGCCCCAGCTTCTGCCAACCTAGCAGCACAAAAACATGCAAATGTGAGTAGATCAATAGGTACCAATTCAGCAGGAAGGTAACAACACTCCATGTAGTCATGCCAGCCACATGACCTAATGCCGCAACCCCTTAATACAGTTCCTCATGTTGTGGTGACCCCCAACCACAAAATTATTTTTGTTGCTACTTCACAACTATAATTTTGCTACTGTTACAATTCTTAACGTAAATATCTGATATGCAGAATGTATTTGACACAAATACCGGATGTGCCCAAATTTGAATACTGGTGGGGTTGGAGAAGGGGGAATTGAGTTGGTCATTTGGGAGTTGTAGTTATTGGGATTTATAATTCACCTACAATCAAAGAGCATTCTGAACTCCACCATGGAATTGAACCAAACTTGGCACACTGAACTCCCATAACCAACAGAAAATACTGGAAGGGTTTGGTAGTCACTGACCTTGAGTTCTTAAGTTGTCATTCACCTACTTCCAGAGAGCACTGGACTCAAACAATGATGGATCTGGATCAAATTTGGCAGGAATACTCAATATGCCCAAATGTGAACTCTTGTGGAGTTTGGGGAAAACAGACCTTGGCATTTGGGAGTTGTAGTTGCTGGGATTTATAGTTCACCTACAATCAGAAAGCATTCTGAACACCACGACTGATAGAATTGGGCCAAATTCCCACACAGAATCCTCATAAACAACAGAAAATACTGTGTTTTCTGGTGGTCTTTGGCGACCCCTCTGACACCCCCTTGTCACCCTCCCAGGGGTCCCAACCCCCAGGTTGACAAATGCTGACCTAGGAGATGTCTACGGACAACATTGGCTCTTCAGCTTAAAAATGGAGATGAGCACCACCCCCAGAGTTGGACTCAACTAGATTTAATGTCAAGGGGAAATGTTTACATAACAAGAAATATATCCAGCCAAAATTATTGATGTGCAACAAATATTTTTAGTTATATTCCTCATTAACTTGATAGGCAACTGATCATCCCTTTAATACTAGCTAATTAACCTGGGAAAGCAATGATAAGCGCTGCCCCCATTTTGTGTGCTAGAACCTGTTGGCATGCTTGTGTGCAATGCTTAAAACCATATCTGGTGTGAAATAACTGTTGCAATTCTTTGTCACGCATGAGAACTTCACTGTCTTTCAAAGCCTTTATTGTTCTTCCCGATAATAAAAAAAGAGATACTATTGTGACAAGCTGCAATGCCAAGGTAAAATGATCCATGTAGTCGGGAGTATAATTACACATCTTCAGTCTCGCTTCTTTTTTCAATGCTCAAAGCTACACAAAGTACGACAATTGCAACAACTTGGATAAATAAAAGAAATTATTTACTTAGTTTACGGTTTGTAACCTTGACTGCAGTAGTTTTGTCAGCAAGGAAGGAAATTGCCCTTTCTAAGAAGTTTAAATAATGCATTTTTTTTTAAGTAAATATATTTCGTTCATTGAGCTCTTACACGGGCAGGGCCAATGAAGCTCAAGTGAGAAATATTGAGGAGTAACTGGGTTAATGTGTTTTGCATGAATCTATGGCAGGCATCCTCTGAGGATGCCTGCCATAGATGCAGGTGAAATGTCAGGAAAGAATGCTTCTGGAACATGGCCATACAGCCCAGAAAATACACAACAACCCAGTGATTCCAGCCATGAAAGCCCTCGACAATACAGTGAGAAGTAATTTTAGAACAGAAAATTATTTATTATTACAGGCTATTATGTTCAATTGGGTGTTCTTGCGTAGAAGGGGGTTGGGTTAGATGGCCCTTGTCATATTGTCCAATCATAATTTGATGTCTCTGTTCAGGCATTATAATGAATTACATCTCTAATTAAGACTTATGCTTGATATACAGAATTATCTTCACATATGCGAGTCTTAGGTGATGCACTTGCCATTTGAAATTTGCTTCCAATTCCAACTGCAGCTTTCACTTCACTCATTCATACATAGACAAATGGAACCATTTTAGATTCCCCACACAGAAAAACACACATGGAGGACAACAAGAAGACAACATCCCAGAACATCACAACAGAAGGCATCCCCACAACATGCAAGTGATTTCCTTAAACTTTAATAACCAGGGTGAGAACTAGTGTCAGGAAAATACGAGAGGGGGTGAGACTGCAATTTGAAGTACGTTTGAAATCCCACTTGAACACCACAGTGTATGGTGAGACTATGGATATAAAGGTTTTGTTGGCCTCTATGCAACAATCCTGAGCTTATGTTTTGTGGACTGATCCTAATAATGCCTCTGGTCGTATCAGATGAGAAAGTATTACAGTGGCAGTAGCAGCAAGAAATACGGTGCTGACCGATGGCAAACACTCCTCCATTGCTCAGAGGCACCTTTTTCTTCAAGCAAGTGTTTGCTGTTTCTTGAACTCGGACAGTTGAAGTCTAAGGGTTGATGGATCATTCTGATCCCAAATACTAACAAGTTTTAACGTGAAGGGTGGGTGGCCTTGAATAAAGAGCAATGAGAATACTGCAACTGGGGCAAATCAATGTACTTTTTCAAAAACTCTTTCACCATTCATTAAAAAAAGAAACCTACTGCCAAGCTTAGAAATGTTTAAACTATAGCTTCTAAATTCAAAGGCATAGCCCTGTCTTTTGGAATAGCTGTATGTATAGAACCTTAGGGCCCTTCCACACAGCCCTAAATCCCTGAATATCAAGGCAGAAAATCCCACAATATCTGCATTGAACTGGGTTATCTGAGTCCACACTCAGATAATGTGGGATTTTCTGCCTTGATATTTTGGGTTATAGGGATGTGTGGAAGGACCCTTAGAGAACGAAGCTTTCATGGCCTGAGGGCTCTTCCACACAGCCATATAACCTGATCAAGGCAGGAAATCCCACAATTCCTGCTTTGAACTGGGTTATCTGAGTCCACATTGCCATATATTCCAGTTCAAGCAGATAATGTGGGATTTTATTCAGCCATGTGGAACAGACCTCAATTTCTTAGGACCATTCCACACAGCCATATAACCCAGAATATCAAGGCAAGATGTCTCACAATATCTGCTTTGAACTGGAATATATGGCAATGTGGACTCAGATAACCCAAGGCAGAAAATGTGGGATTTCGTGCCTTGATACTCTGGGTTATATGGCTGTATGGAAGGGCTCTGGGTTGTATCTACACTGCAGAATTACATGCTGCATTCGCAGCTGTGGCTCAACACAAGTGGATTCTAAGGGCCCTTCCAGACAGGCCCTATATTCCAGGATCTGATCCCAGGTTTTCTGTTTATCCCAGATTATCTGGCAGTGCAAACTCATATAATATAATCCTGTTTAAAACAGAAAACCTGGGGTCAGATCCTGGGCTATAGGGCCTGTCTGGAAGGGCCCTAAGATTTGTAGTTTTGTGAAATATTGACTGTTCTGTATCAGAAAGCTCTAAGTGCCGGAACAAACTGCAAACTGTACATTTCCACAGCTCAGAGCCATGGCGTTTCATGGTGTCGAATCGCCATAATTCTGCAGTGTGGGTTGCCTCCGAGTCGACTTTCTCAAATGTATTTTGTTCTGGGCAGAGGATGAAGGCCTGTTTTTAGAGGGAGAGATGGAGAAAATAGAGGGGGACATGGGAAAAACAAAAGGGGACATGGGGAAAATAGAAAGGGACATGGAGAAAATAGAGGAAGATATGGGGAAAATAGAGGAGGACATGGGGAAAATAGAGGAACTTGGGAGAAATAGAGGGAAATATGGATAAAATAGAGAGGGACATGGAGAAAATAGAGGGGAACATGGGAGAAATAGAGGGGGACATGGGGGAAATAGAGGGGGACATGGGGGAAAATGCTGGACAGAGGCATGAGTCCCATTATTCCCTCCAATAGTCCCTTGCATGCCTCTCCTGACTCTTTGGCCTTCCATATTCACATACATTGGAGAAAATCCAGTAGTTGTGTATATTTGCCACTCACTTCACCATGTACAAACAACACAGGGCAGCAAATAAGGCTGCAGCTACACTGTAGAATCAACACAGTTTGGCACCACTTTCACAGCCGTGGCTGAAGGCTATGGAACCCTTTTTTCATGTCAGGAGTGACTTGAGAAACTCCAAGTCACTTCTAGTGTGAGAGAATTGGACGTTGCCCAGAGGACGCCTGAATGCTTTGATGTTTTACCACCCTTGTGGGAGGCTTCTCTCATGTCCCTGCGTGGGGAGCTGGAGCTGACAGTGGGAGCTCAACCTGCTCTCTCCAGATTCGAACCTCTGACCTGTTGGTCTTCAGAAGTTTAATCCTGGGAGCTCCTATGGAACCCTGAGAGCTGTAGTTTGAAAAGGTCTATCAAGCCTGGGTTGGCGTAACATTGAGCTGTTGCAGTTCCAATGCTGTCACTAGTCCTATAGTGTGTGTAGATAATTTAAGGGCAAACTTGGGCCCTCCGGGTGTTTTGGACTTCAACTCCCACAATTCCTAACAGCCTACCGGCTGTTAGGAATTGTGAGAGTCGAAGTCCAAACACCCGGAGGGCCCAAGTTTGCCCCGGCCTACAATAGGCAGTCTTGGGATTCCCTAGCATGGAACAAGTGATGCCAGACAGTGAGTCCATTCTCCCCGCTGGGGCATGGATTCCAATGTGGGGCAAGAGAGGGAGCAGAGCCTGCAAGGCGTTGCAAGCAGGCGGGAGGCTCAGGGGAGGAGAAGGGGGCAAGGCAAGGCAAGGCAGGGCAGAGAGGCGCCCAGGACCTACCTCGGCGGGGGCGATGTGGAAAGCGGCGGCGATCTTGGCGTAGAGCTCGCGGACGCTGCCGAAGCCCTCCACGCGCCCCGTGGGGCTGCCGTGGGCCAGCTGCGTGTGGAAAACCAGCCGGAGGGGGCTCTGCCGGGAAGAAGCGGCGGCGGCGGCGGCGGCCGGGCTGGATAAAGCCCCCAGCCCTCCGCCTTCGTCTTCCCCTCGCCACCCGCGGGCCAAGGGCGCCTCGCCGTCCACCAGCGTGGAGCTCTCCTTGGACTTGCCTTTCCGCCGGCCCTTCAGCCCCAGAGGCATCTTTCCCAGCGCGCGACTACCTGCTGCTGCTGCTGCTGCTCTGCCTCGCGCTGCCCGGGCTCTGCCCTCTGCAGCCACCCAGCGGGCAGGTGATGGCTCCCAGCAGCCAATGGGCTTTCAGCCTCAGCCCAGCCTCAGGGAACCTTCCTGCTGGGAAGACCTCGCGCCCAGGCCAAGAGGCAGCCAAACCCAAAGTGCCTCACTCTCGACACCGGGGTTTCTCCACCTTCCTAATGCCGACAACCCTTAATGCAGTTCCTCATCTTGTGGTTGACCCTCTCAACCATAACATTATTTCCCTTGCTACTTCATAACTGGAGTTTTGCTACTGTTAGGAAGGTAAAGGTATAAAGGTTCTCCCCTGACATTAAGCCCAGTCGTGTCCGACTCGGGGGGGGGGGCGGGGGGGTTGGTGCTCATCTCCATTTCTAAGCCGAAGAGCCGGCGTTGTCCGTAGACACCTCCAAGGTCATGTGGCCGGCATGACTGCATGGCACGCTGTTAGGAATCTTCATATAAATATCTGACATGCAGGATGTATTTTCATTCACTGGACAACTTCTTGGCACAAATACTCAATACGTTCAAATTTGAATACTGGTGGGGTTGGGGGGGGGGATTGATTTTGTTATTTGGGAGTTGTAGTTGCTGGGATTTATAGTTCACCTACAATCAAAGAGCATCCTGAACTCCACCAAGATGGAATTGACCCAAACTTGATACATAGGACTCCCATGAACAACAGACAATACTGGAACGGTCTGGTTTGACCTTGAGTTTTGAAGTTGTAGTTCACCTACATCCAGAGAGAACTGTGGACTCAAACAATGATAGATCTGGACCAAAGTTGGCACCTATACTCAATATGTTCAAATGTGAACACTGGTGGAGTTTGGGGAAAAATAGACCTTAACATTTGGGAGTTGTACTTGTTGGGATTTATAGTTCACCTACAATCAAAGAGCATCCTAATGCCACCAACGATGGAATTGAACCAAACTTGGCACACAGGACTCCCATGACCAACAGAAAATACCAGAAGGGTCTGATAGATTGGCCTTGAGTTTTGGAGTTGTTGTTCACCTACATCAAGAGAGCACTGTGGACTCAAACAGTGATGGATCTGGACCAAACTTGGCATCAGTACTCAATATGCCCAAATGTGAACAATGATAAAGTTTGAGGAAAATAGACCTTGACATTTGGGAGTTGTGGTTGCTGGGATTTACAGTTCACCTACAATCAAAGAGCATCCTGAATCCCACCGAGAGAACTGGGCCAAACTTCCTGCACAGAACCCCCATGACCAATAGAAAATACTGTGTTTTCTGATGGTATTTGGCGACCCCTCTGACACCCCCTTGCAACCCCTCCAGGGTTCCCAACCCCCAGGTTGAGAAACGCTGCTCTACACCACTGGATTTTGTGTAGCCATGCCTCACCTAAGCATCTCTAAAACCCCAGTCCCGCCCCGCACTTGTCCTGTGTGAGATGTCATTCTTATTACAGCCAGCCCCCAAGTTGCCAATAACATATTTATTGAGTTGCTGTAAGTTTTTTGGACTGTCTGGCCATGTTCCAGTAGCATTCTCTCCTGACGTTTCACCTGCATCTATGGCAGGCATCATCGGAGGTTGGGAGGTCTGTTGGATACTAGGAAAATAGAGTTTATATATCTGTGGAATGTCCAAAGTAGGAGAAAGAACTCTTGTCTGTTGGAGGTAGGTGTGAATGTTTCAATTGGCTACCTTGATTTGCATTTAATGGCCTGGCAGTTTTCAATTTTGGCTTCTTACTGCCTGGGGGAATCCTTTATTGAGAGGTGATTAGCTCTCTAATATAATAAAACTTTATTTATATACCATCCTATCTCCCCCGAAGGAACTTGGAGATAGATAGATAGATAGATAGATAGATAGATAGATAGATAGAGATAGATAGGCTACAAACTAAGGACCCTTCTACACTGTCATACAAAAGCCACATTATCAGTTTTGAACTGGATTATATGGCAGTGTAGACTCATATAATTCAGTTCAAAGCAAATAATGTGGATTATCTGCTTTGATAATCTGGATTATATGGCAGTGTAGAAGCCCCCCCCCCCCCCCACACACACACACACACCACAAGGGTGTTTATCCTTTCCTATGCTATATATGGAGCCCCCGGTGGCGCAGTGGGTTAAAGCACTGAGCTGCTGAGCTTGTTGATCGAAAGGTCGCAGGTTCGATTCCGGGGAGCGGCGTGAGCTTCCGCTGTCAGCCCTAGCTTCTGCCAACCTAGCAGTTCGAAAACATGCAAATCAATAGGTACCGCTTCGGCGGGAAGGTAACGGCGCTCCATGCAGTCATGCCGGCCACATGACCTTGGAGGTGTCTACGAACAACGCTGGCTCTTCGGCTTCGAAATGGAGATGAGCACCACACCCACAGACATGACTGGACTTAATGTCAGGGGACTACCTTTACTTTACTATGCTATATATATAGCATAGGGAAGGGTAAACACCCCTGTGGTGTTTGTTTTGCTCTCTATGACTAATGCCAGTCTTTGCTAATGAAAACACTTGGCGCTTGATAAAGTTAAGTCATGAAACAGAACAGCAATCATGCGGGCAGTAGTAATATTCAAGGCACAAGTGATTGATTGATTGATTGATTTACTGCATTTATATCCTTTCCTTCTCAACCCTAAGGGGACTCAGGGTGGCTTACAAAACAGGCACTATTTGATGGCATATATACATAAGATAATACAACATATACGTTAAAACCAATAATTAAAACATATCAATTTTAATACGATCCAAAGGCATATTGGGTTGTTGTAGGTTTTTTCGGGCTATATGGCCATGTTCTAGAAGCATTCTCTCCTGATGTTTCACCTGCATCTATGGCAAGCATCCTCAGAGGTAGTGAGGTCTGTTGGAACTAGGAAAATGGTTATATTCCAGGAGCCATTCCAATTGTCAATTGCATTGTTCCATAATCTCTCATTACACTGAGAATTATTGTCCAAGGGCTTGGTTCCCACAGGAATCACTTTCTTTCTGAAGGACAGGAGGGAGGGGGCTTATCTAATTTCACTGGGGAGGGGCTGAGAAGGCACCTGAGATAGGAGTGGGATTGAGAACAGGGCTAGAATCATTTAAGGCTTTATAGGCCAAAACCAACACTTTGAATTGTGCTCAGTAGCAGACTGGCAGCCAGTAGAGCTGGCACAACAGGGGATTTGTGTGCTCCTGTGCCTCCCTGGCTGCTGCCCATTGGACTACTTGAACCTTCTGAACAGTCTTCAAAGGCAACCCCACGAAGAGCACATTGCAGTAATCTATTCTTTGTGTACAAAGAGCATGGATCACCTTGGCCAAATCTGACTTCTCAAGGTACAGATGCAACTGGTGCACAAATTTTAATTGTGCAAAGGCTCCCCTGGCTACCACTGAAACCTGGGGTTCCAGGTTCAGTGATGAATCCAGGAGAACTCCCAAGCTGCTAATCTGTGTTTTCAGGGGAAATGCAACCTCATCCAGCACAGGCTGTAACCCTATACCCTGTTTGGCCTTTCAACTGACCAGGAGTACCTCTGTCTTGTCTGGATTCAGTTTCAATTTGTTCGCCTTCATCCAGGTTGTCACAACTTCCAGGCACCAGTTCAGGACCTGAACAGCCTCCTTAGTAGCAGGTGGAAAGGAGTGATAGAGTTGGACATCTTCTGCGGACAGATGGCAACAAACTCCAAAACTCCGGATGATCTCTCCCAGCAGTTTAATGTAGATGCTAAACAACATGGGGGATAATACTGAGCCCTGTGGGACCCCATAAGACAGGCTGTGGGGCTGAGCAGGTGCCCCCGAACAACACCTTCTTTTGAGTAATCTGCATTGAATTCAGGGTAATGTAAATGTCCAACTTCATTGTGTGCAAGTAGACATTACATGCGTGAATATCCTGTCACCTGACGTTCATTTTCCTGCGACTGAATATTTCTTTTGTACAAAAATATTGACTTACTTATGAAAGTAATACTGTGCTTTGGATTTTTTCACTGATTTCTTGCTACATTCATATGCAGAACAAAACAATATCTTTATATATTTTGTCGATCTTGAAATGTTAAAAGAACATGGAGAGGAGTGGGGTGTTTGGAATGAAAGTTGCCTCTCTCTTCTGTGCTCATGTGCTCTCTAGTTAACTCAATGCTCTCACCACTCCTTCCTCTCTATGAGCGGCTTTCCTCTTCATTGTCACTAGCTGACCACAGTGTACATTTCTACCCCACTCTTCTCAGCCAGAACCTTGTATGGCAGTTATGAATGCATAACCTGCCTAATGTTCAGGTGGAATCAATTTCCTGTAGTTTGAAACTATTGTTCTGCATCCTAGTCTCCAGGGCAGCAGAAAACAAGCTTGCTCCCTCTTCCCTATGACTTCCCTTCACTCATTTATACATGGCACTCCTCATGTTTCCTCTCAGTCTTCTCTTCTTCAGGCTAAACATATCCAGCTCTTTAAGCCGCCCCTCATAGGGCTTGTTCTTCTGATCCTTGATCATTTAGTCACCCTCCGCTGGACAATTTCCAGCATGTCAACATCTCCCTTAAATTGCAGTGCCCAGAATTGGACACAGTATTCCAGGTGTGGTCTGACCAAGGCAGAATAGAGGGGTAGCATGACTCCCCTGGATCTAGACACTAGACTCCTATTGATGCAGGCCAAAATCCCACTGGCTTTTTAAGCTGCCGCATCACATTTTTGGCTCATGTTTAACTTGTTGTCCACAAGGACTCCAATAACTTTTTCACATGTAATGCTATTGAGCAGGCCATCTATTTTAGAAGTGAACAGCCAGTAAAGTGTGTTCCTACATTTAAAAATAGAAGGATGTGATGTCTATTTTCTTCTTGGATGTCATTTTGCGGAAATAAATCTAAACATAACTTTAAAAAACTATAATGGTGAATAATAAATACTGATCAATGGCATCATAATAAAAATGATATGAGTATATCAAATTATGGAGACAAGGATTCTTGCCAAACTTCATTGGTTTAAATTATTTATACTGTTGTTCAAGGCATTGCTATAAATTTGACAAAAGGTCAGGGGGACTACAATATGAATCTCGTAAACATTTTTGTAGGGCGTATTAACTGTATGCAAACTGTATACAGTCAGCTCTCTGTATCTATGGCTTCTGTACTCACGGATTCAACTATTCAAGGCTTGAATATAATAACAACAGCAATGATACTAAAAATAACAATTTTATATAAGGAACAACATTTTACTACATTGTTGCATATAATAAGCAACGAGCCATAAATTTTGGTATCCACGAGGGGTCCTGAAACCAAACTCTTGCAAATACGAGGACCCACTGTAAAAAGTTTAAACCTAGCAGGTAAAGGTAAAGGTAAAGGTTTTCCCTGACGTTATGTCTAGTCGTGTCCGACTCTGAGGGGTGGTGCTCATCTCCATTTCTAAGCCAAAGAGCCGGCATTGTTCGTAGACACCTCCAAGGTCATGTGATCAGCATGACTGCATGAAACATCGTTACATTCCCACAGAAGTGGTACCCATTGATCTACTCACATTTGCATATTTTTGAACTGCTACGTTGGCAGAAGCTGGGCCTAACAGCAGGAGCTCACTCTGCTCCCCAGATTCGAACCGCCAACCTTTCAGTCAGCAAGTTCAGCAGCTCAGTGTGGTTTAACCCACTGCACCGCCAGGGGACCTTATTATACAGATATGAGAAGCAAAACAAAAAACAAACAAAAAACCTACCTGGATTTCCAATATGCAATTCTTAAAATATTCAGTCATTTAACTCATGCTAAAACATGTGTATGTTTGTGTTTGTGCGTTTTAAAAATATAAAAATATCACTTAAGTAAAAATATTACAATGCTGTATCACAATATTTGCATACCAGAAAATGATCACACTCTTTCTAGTTACCATCCATTTAACCAGGTGTTTAATCGTGGTCATGGCCAGAAAGGTTTTTTAAAGAAAACAATATACATTTTATGTTAGTATAGGTTGAGCATTTCTTATCTTGAATTCCAAAATTCTCAAAAATCCAAAATTCTCCATGTTAGCAACTGAGAAAGTGAAGCATTTAGTTTCTGAGGGTTCAATATACATAAACCTTTTTCATGCACTTTTTCTTCTCTCAGTACACAAATGTATAAAAATACACATCCATTCAATCCAGATCATGAATGTGTTTTAGAAGATATTCAGCCCTTACAGGACCTCATCACATTGAGGGGGGATTTGACACAGATTGTGGCAAATCTGGCGAGGCCCATTGAGAGGTGTGGGGAACCCGTTGCTCCACGCCCCACATTGCCTGTCTTGCCTCTTACCCCATTCCACGAAGCATTGCAGGTCAGCTTCCCCCCATTGTTTCCTATGCAACAGGAGAAGCCTACCGTGTTGCCAAAGTGACTTCTTACCACACTTGGACTTCAGTTAAGGCACTAAGCCCTGCCGGGAGTAAATCGACATTGTGTGATGGGAGCCGTGGGATCCATGCCTAAACAGGAGTCCAAGTGTCGTAGGATGGGCAGTTTTGTCCGTCTGTTGAGATCGACAATGTGGCTGCACATTGGCTGCTACAGTTCTATTTTTATAAACTCCCACTTCTGAAATCTCTCAGTCTGTTCTGGGATATCATCAATGTTGTTAAAAGGTATCAATTATGCCTATTTGTTTCCAAGGGCTAAATGGCTGAGTTCCTGCAGAGGAAATGTAGCTACGATCTATCTCCTAATGCCCCCTGCCCCAAAAAAAACTTAAAAGCCGGGTAGCCACATCAGTCAAATGCATTCTGCAGTGCTGGCAAGTGGGTCGCTGAAGGGTGGATATGGCTAGCTCCTTCCCACAAACAAATTGCAGCATGGCTTGCTGGCAGGAAGGAGTTAGGCATTCTTCAGCACCCTGCCAGCAAACACTACATAATCCTCCAAATAGTGTGTCCCTTGGGCTGTTCAAGTAGATTTTAGTAAGTATTTGTGATTGTGGCAATGAATACCAACATTTGCAAGGTCTTCTGTCTAGCTTTTGACATGGTAAAGACTGAACAAGGATATCAGCTGATATTTATAAAATTATGCATTATGGTAAGAAAGTTCTCATTATCGCTGCGACAGGAACTTAGCGTTACTAAAGGAAATTTCTTAGCAATGTGTTCAGAACAAACAAAAGATACTCTTATTTGAAAACAATCCCAAGCAGTTTCTTTAAGGCGAAGTACATTCCTTTCAATTTTTTGGTTGGATTGCCCTTGTTTCTGCCTATTTGAGGAAAAGGTGGTGTACCTTGCAATTTTTGCTGCCAGAGCAGCCAGGAGTACAGTCTCTTGCCAAGTACAATTTGATCTTTACAGTTACAATTCATTCACTCTTAATTAACTAATGTGATGCAATCCTTTTTTGGAAGAAATGAGCTGGTTGTGGAATGGCACATCACAGAACTTTCTATGAAGGTCCATTGTTGCCAAGCAGAAGGAACCATTCGTGAATGAATCAATTTCTGTTGCTACATAAACTTTCTGTTGGCTTCCCATCTTCCACTACTTCATTTCCTTTACAAACTGAGGGCCCTTCCACACAGCCCTATATCCCAGAATATCAAGGCAGAAAATCCCACACTATCTGCTTTGAACTGAGTTACATTAGTCCACACTCAGATAATGTGGGATTTTCTGCCTTGCTATTCTGGGATATAGCATTGTGTGGAAGGACCCTGAGAAAACAAGAAAGTTGAGAAAAAGACCCCTCAAGTTCAGAAAAGCTAAAAGGTGTCTTGCTACCAAGGTGCGTCTCGATGGCTCCTTCCCCTTGCCAACAATGGATCTTCATGTTGAGTACTCCCAATGGGCCATTCTCAAGTGGAGAAGGAAGCACCCAAGTCATCTGGCTACCTAAGCATCTGTAGCTAGGTGGGAAGGTGGGAAGAATGTCTTAATGCAGAAGGAGATATTATAGGACTCTCTGACCCAGGGGGTCCTGATGAATGCAAGCTTGACTACTGGTAGTTTGTAATGCTTTGCAAATTTCAAAGCTGTCTATGTGGCAGCTCTGAAGATTTCCCCAGGGGTGAATTGGTAGTTGCTAACCTAGGGTTCTTTCTACACTGCAGAATTGATGCAGTTTGGCACCACTTTTACTGCCATGGCTCAGTACTATAGAACTATAACATTTATAGTTTTACAAGGTCTTTAAATTCTCTGCCAATATGTGCTGGTATCTCACCAAGCTATAAATCTCAGGATACTATAGTGAGCCATGACAGTTAAAGTGGTATAAAACTTTATTAATCCTACACTGTATATGTACCACTGGTAGAGTGGGCTATTACATTTTGAGGTGTAAGCAGGCCTACAGTTTTATAGGCCAAGAAGATCTATTTATTATTTATTTACGGTATTTCTACCCCACCCTTCTTAGCCCGAGAAGGGTGGGACTCAAGGTGGCTTATGATGATGCATGTTGTAAATCATCTGGTTAGGGTAGAAAGGGAAATATTTGTCTCCAGTGATATGGAAAGTAAGAAAATTAAGAAGGCTTTGGGTTTCCTACATGTATTGCCATGTTTTGGAATGCTTGGATGTCTAGTTTGTGCCACTGTATTTCTAGGAGATAGTAAGACGGGAACTGTGAGTTATAAAAAGTTAAGTTTATTTTGGGTAGAAAACTCATAGAGCCAGAAAGAAATAGTATCTTCCTCAAACACAGAGGACCTCATTTTAAGTAAAGCATTTGGGATCATTGGTTTTCCCTTAAGCTTTGCAACGTCCCATTTGGAAATTAACCAGATGATTTTCCTACCCCATCACACCTAGAATCATAGAATCATAGAGTTGGAGGAGACCTCATGGGCCATCCAGTCCAACCCCCTGCCAAGAAGCAGGAAAATCAAATTCAAAGCACCCCTGACAGATGGACATCCATCCTTTGTTTAAAGGCTTCCAAAGAAGGAGCCTCCACCACACTCCAGGGCAGAGAGGATATTCCCCTTCTTTAGCTCATGTGGCTTGATGTAAGATCTAGTCTGAGAGGCTCATGAAGGGGGATATCCTGTGAAAGGTTGGGTTTGTTCATTCACTATAGGAGGGAGAAATTGTCCTCTTGGGAAAGATGGACTCAAGTTTAACAGTGAATGGAAATGAGAGCTTGAACTTGGAATGGTCTGAGCAACCACTGAAATGTTAGTGTGTATTCTGGTAACAGAAACAAAAGTAGGAAATACGGATAGGTGCATGAAAAAATAACATTTGTCGTACTTGTGAAATATCCATTTCTAGCAGTGAAAGAATTTTTTTTGTTAGGTACACCTTTTGAACTGTGGTGCTGGAGGAAAATTCTGAGAGTGCCTTGGACTGTGAGAAGATCCAACCAGTCCATACTTCAGGAAATAAACCCCAGCTGCTCATTGGAGGGAAGGATATTAGAGGCAAAAATGAAGTACTTTGGCCACATCATGAGAAGGCAGGAAAACTTGGAGAAGACAATGATGCTAGGGAAAATGGAAGGAAAAGGGAAGAGGCACCGACCAAGAGCTAGATGGATGGATGGCATCCTTGAAGTGACTGGCTTGACTCTGAAGGAGCTTTAGCATGGGCAGGTCCATGAGGTCACGAAGAGTCAGAAACAACTGAATGAATGAACAACAACAAACTTCATAAGCTATTATCATAGATGCCCAACATCAGTTTCTTCAAAAAAAAGGAGAGTAAAACTGGATCAACATGCATTCTGGGAGAAAACATAGCTTCTCAAAAGGGCTTAAAATCTCCCAATGTACTTTTTTTTTCGTGTCAGGAGCAACTTGAGAAACTGCAAATTGCTTCTGGTGTGAGAGAATTGGCTGTCTGCAAAGACGTTGCCCAGGGGATAGCTGGATGTTTTGATGTTTTACCATCCTTGTGGGAGGCTTCTCTCATATCTCTCATATGGGGAGCTGGAGCTGATAGAGAGAACTCATCCTTGCTCTCCCTTGATTTTAACCTGCGAACTATTGGTCTTCAGTCCTGCCGGCGCAAGGGAGCTCCAGTGAAAGGATGAACATCCTCATGTGGGTTGTTCTTCCCACTTCCCAGGCAGAAATAGCTTAGACCTTTTTGAAGCTTCCCACTAGAGGGAGCAACTTCCAGGAAAGCCAGTCGATGTTACAGCTTCAGATGAGACCTCATAAAGTATGTTAGGTTCCTTTTTCCTGGTATCAGGCATGGGGAAGAAATAATGGAATGTGGAACAGAAACAAAGATTTAAAAGAAGAACCACGGAGAGAATGTCAATCTGAGCCTTGTTTTCTCTCCTCTGGCTAACTATGAGGCTATAGATGGCATAATTTCCCTGTATACCAGAGTGAATAGGCTGTTCACTGCAGGAAACAAAGATATTACAAGTGAGATAAATGTTACTTTTCATAATAGTGAAAGTAGGGATATCCTTCTGTAGAACATATGATAGCTTCCTTTAGTGGAAGTGGGCAGAGCTGGCATTCATGGTTGATTAAGACATGATTTGGAGGAATACCCTGCAGCCACATTAAACCCTCAAGCCAAGGCAAAGGTGTTCAGCCTATAGTGTCTAACAAAGGTGGAAAGTAAATGCTATGCTGCGAAATCATACAAATGTCCAACAGTGGGGCTTCAGTGACCAGTGCTACCAAGATAGCTGTATTCTAGTAGAGAAGCAAGTATGGCAAGTACAGGGCCAGATCAAGGGACTCCCAGTGACTCATAGCAAACAGCAATGCACTCTCTAATTCATCTACTCAGGATGGATAGTCACTTTCCTTTCTATGGAAGGTGGGTTAAGAGAGACAAAAAGTCTGATGCTGCTTGTTCTTTTAAGATGCATTTTGATGACTCTGAAAACATTGTCTGATTTGCAGCAAAAAGAAGGATCACACCTGCTCCCAGAGTTAATTTTGGGGATGAAGATCAATGATGTGAAGTTCCTTGCATGTAGAAAGGGTTCCTAGTTCCAGAAGTCTGATGCGATTGCAGTGGGGGAAAGTGTCTTGCAGATGATTCGTACATGATTTTCTAATGAACTTGAACAGAGGAACCATCAAAGTCTTAAGGACTGTGTGCAATTCCCAATTGGGAATCTATGGGCCATTAGAATTGTCGTGAGGGAGGCCCTCTATGGACCTTTGATGAACCTGTAAATGTAGGGATGAAGAGTTGCTGTCCTGTGAGGAAGGAAAGATGTGATGGGTTTCTTTTCACTGTGTTTGACTTTAAACCTGTAGGAAGTCCTGGAGAGATACAACTGAGACCTTTAGGAGGTCCAACTTCTTGCGCTTTCACCACCTCTGGAACACTCTGAAAATGTATTCATAGACTCTGTTGGTAGATGCTCTCCAGTATGAAATAATATCCACTGCTTCTATCTAATTAGCCAAACATTCTCAGTATGTCCCTCACAATAGCCAGGCAAGGAGCTGAAGTGACAGACTTGGCCCTGAGCTAAATGTAGTTGAATGGAGAAAGCATGGAATATGTCACCAGGCCAACCATCTCTGAAAACCAACACTTTATTGGGTAAGCTGGCTTGATGAAAATTATGACGACACTCTAGCCTTACTCTCTCTCTTTAGAAACCTGGAAAAAGGCAAAAAATGTCCCCGAGGCATGGAGAGGTCAAAACATTCATGCTCTGTGCTCCCTTTATCCTGTACCATGACAGAATCTACTCAACTTGTGGTTGGCTGGAGATGTGAAGAGGTCCATCTCCTTCAATCCAAACTAGAAATGTTTCTGAATAAAGACTGGTCTGTCTGAGCCAGTCTGCTCTGCAGTGTGCATTGAAAGTGTTCCGCCTCTATCGATAAGTGAGATTCTCCCCAAGTCAAGGGGGCTTGGGTCTCTTATCAATTGGCAAAAATCTCTCTTCTTCCCTGTGATCGACGAGAGGCCCATGTTAACCAGAGACACTTTTAATTTAGACATATTATCATTTGATGAATTGTAAACACTTTTAGCACATTTCAGATTTGGCCTGTTGGAGGCAGGCTTTCTCCACTCCTCCTTCATTACTACCATGATGTCAGCCAGAAAAGGAACAGGCATTTTGAATACCCAAACATTTTAAAAAGGCCAGAAGCAGTTATGTGGTGAAGAGAGTAGTGTCAATGTTTTTCTATTCTGTTAAGAGTTAATACTGTGCCTTAACTGAATCATCTCCCTTGCTTGAGTAGAGTGGCAAAAGACTTTTTGGAACGCCTGTTTGGGAAAATGGCAGTGGTCAGGGCCAGCTGTGAGTCCTGAGGCTGCTCTGGCACTTTGGCCTCTCTGTGGAATAGATCTGAGGAACCTTCTGCAGAGCCTCACATTTTAACCCTTGAATTATCAACTGATCCTACCAAAATACATAATCGTGACCCCAAAACCTCCTTCAACGTATACATGAAGTTGACTTATACACAAGTTTACACAGTAATATTTTAGCCATGCTTTTATTCTGGCACTGCTGTTTTTTCACAAAACAAATGTGTTAAAATAAATTTTGATTATATTGCATGAAGATGTGTATGTAGCTAGCATTATAATCATGTTTATTGCCTTGTAATATTTTGTTGTTTACTATGGCTTTGTGATGAAGTGATAAAATTGAATTATATAGTATTCCATCTCATTGAATTCACACGCTCAACCAAGTTTTATTTTTTGGGAATCCTAGAGAATAATTTGGGAGAACTTTACAATATATGACCACTGCATAGAGATGGACCCAATTATCTCAACACAAGAAAAATGACTAATAAAGATATGCAGAAATCAACAAATTGATTGTGTTGATTAAGGAGGAATCTTTGACGAATTTTATGAAAGACTGGGGTCTGTTCTTTACATTTTCACACCAAGGACAGGGGCATTTATTAACTTAGGGGTTCATGAACTAGTAGAGTGTTCCATAAATAGAGATGTAATTATTGTTTAAAAGGAGTAGACTAATAAGGGATAACAACTATCAGACAGAGAGTGGTAAGTTTATAGAGCTTGGTTGCAGTTCAATTGTAATGTATAATATGTGATTGTTTAATCTTGGTAGTTGGAGTCCCTGGTGGAGCAATGGGTTAAACCCTTATACCAGCAGGTCTGCTGACCAAAAGGTCAGTGGGTTGAATCCAGGGAGCAGGGTTAGCTCCCATCTGTCAGCTACAACTTCTCATGCAGGGACATAAGAGAAGCCTCCCACAGGATGGTAAAACATCCTGGTGTCCCCTGGACAGCGTCCTTGCACAAGGCCAATTTTCACACCAGGAGTGACTTGCAGTTTGTCAAGTCACTCCTGACACAAAAAGAAAAAATCTTGGTAGCTTTATGTATCTAAAATTTGTATTTTTCTTGAATACATTTTAAAAAATAATCCATTCAACTTATATTACAAAGAGAGAATGAGAAATAGAAACAATATTTTAATTAAAAATATATTAAATGCAATACAGACAGTATAGGATATTTAAAATGCATTAACAATATGCATAAAGAAAAAGCAGTGACATGATTCTAGTCTCAACTCCTAGTGTCATGAAAACTAACATTCTGGATCCTTTTGATATCTGACAATATTATGCATTTCTACTTCTTGCACTGAAAATTTGCAAGATCATTTGATTGTGTGTCATTTCTAAAACATTTTTCTCTTACAGGATTATTGTAGCCATTTTGCAAAAATATATGACTTTCCTTCATGGAAATATTAACAGTAGTCAATTTATTACCCTGTTGGCCAAAGATAGATGAAGAGCAGGCCTTCAAATGTCGCCGGAGTGAATGAAGCACCACACATTCCACAAAAAGCATTCCTCATTGGCTATGCTGGCTAGGCCCCTGATGAGAATTTTATCCATTCCTGCTATTGTGTAACAATGCAGTTCACTAATGGATTAATATTTAAATAGAATTATTTTTTCTTATCAACAAACAAAAATGTTTTAAAGGTTACGATACTGTAGCATAGTTCAAGACAAAATGTGGAAGGCATGTTTAGTAGTCTTATCTTGCCATTCAAGGGTTCCTACACTATAAATGCTTTCTGGGGAAACTAGAGGATTTTTTTATTGCTCTTTTTTCTCTCAGATAATTTGAGATAGGCTTAAAAATCCTTTGTTCAAAAAGGGCTATATATAACCTCACCGCTAACAAAACATGCAAGAGGACTAGAATTGTGAAAGACTGCAGTCATTATTCCCGTAGTCTTCGCAGTTGCTCAGAGGGCTAAATATGTAGCTTTACCACATGTGTTCGAAGGGCATTCAAGCAACTGTTTTGACAGTTGTTTCCGTCTTTGAATCGGCTACACCCAAAAAGGGGCACATTTTAGAAAAAGATATCTATTTTCCATCAGGCTGCCACTACTAGAAAAACACAGAAGGAAGAAATCTGTGAACAATGCAGAGGAAACTCTGAGGTTTCTTTTGGGTTGATGAACATTTCCAGATTTTCTGCCTTCCGCAATGTGCAATGTAAACAAGGCTTACGGGTATATTATAAACAACATAAATACTGCAAACGTTACACAAATCCTTACCATGAGTTGTGGTTTCTGATACTGTAGTACAATACATCACAAAAAAATCAAAAAAAAATCTGACATAAAGTGCTTTGAAGTTGAAGCACTCCATGATATATGCAAGGGGTGTTCTCCCACCTAAAGATTATGTTTGTACATGTAAGCAAAATATTCAGTAAAATGTTCTGAAATGGAAGACCCAGTACACAGCAAGTGGATTTAGCTTTATACTAGATTACAAAGTCTTCTGTATTGTCCCTCCTATTTTCATGCAGCATGGCATAATTACCTTTCCTACCCAAAACACAAAAGAAAAGTTCCACAGTTATAGATTGCACGTATACAGCATAAACCTGAAAAGTATTCAGTCTGAAGTGTACTACTCATAGTACAATTCATTCACCACATTTCTTATGAAACAGGAAGATTTCTCCTGAGTACTTCTTTTGAGGCTGGAGCTATACTGTCTGGGAAGGTTACTTCAAATTCTATAATTAAGTCACCTCGCTGGTCAGGGTTTTTTGGAAATGGTAAACCATATCCTATAATTCTTCTTCTCATCCCAGGCTTTACAACTTCATTCACTGTCATTGGTATGGTTCGTCCTTCTATTGTTGGGACATTAATTGAGGTGCCACATAAAGCCTGAAAATATATAATATTAGAAAAGTTAGAGGCAGAAGCATATATTTTATCCAGGTCACATAAAGTTAACAAATTTCATGAAATATGACCGAGAACAACTTTAAAATTTATGCTAAAAGCTCCTAGACATGCAACACACTTCAAATAAAATCAATATAAGTGAAGACCAGTGTCTAACTGCCACAAACGAGAAGAGACTGATTCTTGTATACCAGTATTTTATGTCATTCAATTTCTGATGGTAAGTTCATTTATTGTTTCCAAGTACCATGTTTACAAGAACCTAATGTGCCATCGCATCTAATGCACACCTCAATTTTTAAAACCTTGAAGCCAAAAAAAGTATTTGTTGTTGAATGTAATGTGCAGTGGTAAAAAGTGAACTCTTTACAACAATGAGGGGCAGATCACCCCTTCTTTAGTCAACAGGAAGCCACCTTGCATTGCCCTCTCATTCAGGCTGCACTGTGGTTGAGGACCTCTGAGCGGTGCCTCTATTTAAAGGGGCCACCACCTCTGTCCCTCAGGTGGGTTGAGGGATGAGGAGTAGGAAAAGGGCTATGTCTAGGGAGGATCCCGAGCCACATCTTTAAGGTGGTTGCCACTGCTGCCCTGCTCAGACCACAACAACAACAACAACTGTTATGACATAGCTCTGGGCTCAGCCCAACTGAGCAGCAGGTTGTGGCTGCGGCCCCTTTAAAAGAAGGCCCCATTCTGAGGTCCTCAACTGTGCTGCAACCCAAGCAGGAGGAGAAATCCAAGGAAGTGTCCTATTGACTGAAGAAGGGCCATAGAAGCATTCCTATTTGTCGCTGCCACTTGGACCCTGTGCCCCAGTTCGCTAGAGGCGCCTAGGCTCATGAGACTGCTCAGAAGTTTAGAGAATGAGTGGTTTCCATGCTTGAATCTAATATGTAATCCATAGTTAATTTTCATGACATAATCTGGCAAAAAAGGTGTGTATTACATTTGAGTAAATACAGTGCTATACCCCTAGTTTTAGACCTAAGATTGGTTTAGCTAGAGTCGAAGGGAGCAACTCTGGATCTCCAGAATTCATTAGACCAGTGATTCTCAACCTGTGGGTCCCCAGATGTTTTGGCCTTCAACTCCCAGAAACCCTAACAGCTGGTACACTGGCTGAGATTTCTGGGAGTTGTAGGCGAAAACACCTGGGGACCCACAGGTTATGAATCACTGCATTACACCATAATGCCCATGATCATTCACTGTTGTCTGTGATGCATATGTCTAATGAGAGCAGCAGTTGAACATCATCAAGAGAGTCCCTGTTGTCCATGCCAATATAATAGTTCAAGCTCAGGTAAATATATGGACTAAATTTCAGCGAATAAAATTCCAAAGTACAGTAAGATAGTAGCCAAGGCACATCGCTCATTATTCTGGAAAGAGTCCCTAAATTTAACAGAAGATGCCATAGGTCTAGCAATCCCAGGAGCCTATTGTGCTCACTGTTTTTCTTCCTGAGAGTCTGCTGTGCTCATTTTGTAACTGACAGAACAGAAAGAAACAGTCTCTAAATGCATATATTTAAGGTCTATACACATCTTTTCTTCAGTAGTCTCTCCCAAAATGGTGGCAGGAAGTGACACAATATCACTTCCTATTGCCATTTGAAAAGAGAATGCAGAAAAAAATCCAAGTATTTGAGTTTAATATTTGCACATATTATGCAGTGGCTTGATATCTGGGCTACTATGAGGGAAGGTACATTCATAGAAAAGGGGTCTGGGGGGAATTGGACACTGGCCCCCACAAAGTTCCTACCCATGATATCCGCTAACAGTAGAATACTCATTTATCACATCAAACCTAAATCCATTATCATTTTACCATAATCTTACTGGTCTTCAATCTAGAACAGTGCTGGTTTATGAATTTTTACCATTTTGGTTACTGATTAGTGACTACTGAAATGTTAGCAAAACAGAACAAAAGTAATTTTGCATATTTTCAAATTTGCTGTCAGAATTGCTTTGCTGTGGCACTTCCCCCCTAAAAATATTCCAGTAAGAGCTTAATTTTCCTATATAGTCTCTTTATTATGGATATTTTTTCATTTGTGGTAGCATTTCATGAATACTATACATTTACTATACTATCATTATACTATACATTTCCACAATAATGCAGCAGGCAATCCACACCCAAAACGTCCAAATTAGTTGACAGCTATTCTCTTCTTCTTATGAGCAGAATGGCAAGACAAATGCAATGGTGAAAATCCATACACATATAAAGATGTTAAGTAGCATATAGCAGGATTAAAGAGATAACTTACCTCTCGTAAGCTAATCTTCACTGGATAGACAATATTTGAGCCATCCCTCTTGAAATGTGTGTGCATTTTATCTTTTATAACAAATACAATATCAGCTGGGATAGTGTTTGGTGTTTCATCGCCCTCTTTTGGGAATGTAATTTTGGTGCCCTCTTTCCATCCTCTCTTGATATCAATAGTCAGTATTTTATCCTCAGTTCGGACACTTCTACCGTCTGGGTTGAGTCTTTTTCGGGAAATTCTCATTCTTTTGGTGCAACCATGATAAATCTCTTCTAATGACACTTTGAGTTCATGAATAACAGGGGGGTCTTGCTTGCGTCGAGGCTGGTTACCAACAGTGTTTCTTTCCCTTGGGAATCCATTCATATTAAAAGCGGAAAAGGAACCAAATGGATCGCCATCGACTTCCATATCTTCGGTGTCCCTGCCACCGGGCATCCTTCTACCAAAGAAGATTTCAAAAGGATTTGCACCGCCAAAAAATGCTGCAAATGTAGCATGTGGGTCTCCATGGAAAGAGTACCGGAAGGTACCACCCTGTCCATCTGGTCCTCCAGCTCCTCCTTTCAGACCTACAAAAGAGTACAAACAGGTTAGAACAATTCCCAACTGAAATACCAACATTTGTTCATTGATGTAAGTAGTAATTTCAGCTACAATCTTAAAATATGTTAATGAGCAGGTCAGACTTTAATAATTCACCCAACTGTTAGAGGCAAGTAGATGGGCCAGGTACAGTAGGCCAACCAAACACAGCCCTCAAAATGGGGGGAGGGGGGAATAAAATGAGAGGTTTGATAGTTGCGGTCTGTTTTAATTTTGATGGGAGATTGTGGAAAGAGATGGCATTGGAATGTGTGAAGTGAGAGTTCAAGAAGAGTTAAAGTGGATAAGAATTGTGGCTCTGAAAGCAGTAGTTAGCCTGCATTTATACTGATGTTTGCAAACAGCCTTTATTAAATGAGCCAATTGTTTTGTTATTCCTATTGTTTTAGCAGACTGTCAGGATATTGATAATAAAAACATAAACCCAGATCTACAAAGAGTAAACATACTAATCCAAAGTGGCAGCCACCTTAAGATCCTAAATAGTAACCCCAAGATGTCATACAAGATAAGTGAGAAAGGTGGGTGACAGGAATCATAGAATCATAAGGTTGGAAAAGACCCTGTGGGCCATCCAGTCCAACCCCCTGCCAAGAAGCAGAAGAATCACATTCAAAGCACCCCTGATAGATAGCCATCCAGCCTCTGTTTAAAAGCCTCCAAAGAAGGAGCCTCCACCACACTCCGGGGCAGAGAGTTCCACTGCTGAACAGATCTCACAGTAAAGAAGTTCTTCGTAATGTTCAGATGGAATCTCCTTTCCTGTAATTTGATACCACTGTTCCGCGTCCTAGTCTCCAGGGCAGCAGAAACAAGCTTGTTCCCTCCTCCCTGTGACTCCTCTCACATATTTATACATGGCCATCATGTCTCCCCTCAGCCTTCTCTTCTGAAGGCTAAAGGAGTCCAGTGTTAGATGCTCTGTGAAGAACCTTATAGCAATAAGCAATCACAAGTAACAGAGATGACACTCCAGCTCTCTGGCCAGCACAGAAACACAGGTTAATAGATTCTTAAATAAGGGAATAATTGTATAGTGGTAAAAAGCTTTACTAAGCTTTACTATACCATGTGCTTTGTTTCAAAGTAAGCACAAGACTAGCGACTTGATCACAAAGGCCAGAGAAAAGAGAGGGGCAGCAGGGCGAATGTGTCCCCACGCGTGCAGCTCCCTCTTGACAGTGCTTTTCCCCATCAGAGATGGAAAGCGTCGTCCTTCTGGGGAGGATCCATGCTGGCTCGACTGGAGCCAGCACAAGACAGGAAGCTGCGCCCCCAAAATAGGCTAGAAGTGTCCTAGGATGCTGAATTTGGAGAGTGTGATGAGGTCATAACCCACACATTAAATACTTAAACATTTACTTCCTGAAATCCAAACACTTTCACATTCCAAAGTTATATCTATTACAAACATTACACATACAGTGAAGTTTATGGGTTCATCTATAGTTTCCAAATTCATGGATTTTAATTTTGCAAAGCTGATTATGAGCCTTTATTTGGAAGTTCAACTGAATTTAATGTACTTATTCATAAGTAGAAACTGAAATCCAAATCTGCACAACAGTGAAGTACTTCAAACTATGCATGCCAGATTTAAATAGAGATCTTGCAAAGTTACGCTATCACACTTATGCTGACAGTTACCTAGACTATTTCAAGCCTGCCATTTCTTCCTACATCATGGCACCCGCCTACTTGCTGTGATTAATTTCACCTACGCTTACTTCCCAAATTTTTCCACTTTTCCAACCAAACAATAAAGAGAGACTGCTTCTTAACCCTTTGTTTCTAAATTTCTACTTTTAAAGCAACAATTATCCTTAACAATGTACTTGTCACATGCATAAAAAGATAAGGCACTACGACGACATGGTTTTAAATCACTGCCAGTAATCATCGATTTTAATTTTTAATAGTTTACTTCCTGAAATCCAAATATTTTCATATACCAAAGGTGTATCTACTACAGACATTGACAATACGCATCACAACAGTGGTTCTCAACCTGTGGGTCCCCAGATGTTTTGGCCTTCAACACCCAAAATCCTAACAGCTGGTAAACTGGCTAAGATTTCTGGGAGTTGTAGGTTGAAACACCTGGGGACCCATAGGTTGAGAACCATTGCATTACAGTATCTAATGTTTAAAAGCAATGCTTTTGGATTTGGAATGCTTGTCCATTGTGCCCTGCCTCATGTACAGAGGAGGAATTGTTGGAGGATACAGACAATGCCGTTGCCCGTTTTGGTCAAAAGATATTTAGCCGCCTGCACACCTTCTATTTTTTATCAGTTTTATACTAATTTATGCAATGCTTTTGATACGAAATAAATAAACAGCATCCAATGTCAGATCTCAATTTTTTCTGATTTGAGTTTTGCAAATTTGATTATTTGCAGATTATTTGCCACCTCTGTTCCTCCTCTGCACCATTTTAATGGGAATGGCAAGGCTTGTAAGATAGTCTCATGAGACAGAATTCCTATGAAAAATGGCATAAGGCATGGAGAGAACTGAGGGAAACGGAAGCATGGAGGGTGGCAGGCTGTCACTGGTTACCCAGATGAAACAGAGACACATACAATGTCCAGCAGCAGCCATTCCACCAGGAAGTCTTTTCTGTGAGGAGGTGATTGAGACTCCACTTGCACGGTTCCTCCCTGCCTTGCTTCACCTGGCTGCTTGTTTGCTCTCTTTCTTCCCCGTGGTGCTCGGTTCCTTCTTGTCTTTTTCTTTGTGTTCACAGCCTTCCTCTACCCAGGCAGTAAGAAAGGCAGGAAGGAACTAGGTGCCTGGGTAAAGGAAGACAGTGAGCAAGCAGGCTGGCAGAGAAAGGAAGAGAGAAACCATACACTAGGGTAAGGGAGGCAATGAGCAAGTGGATAAAAGCAGGGAAGAACTGAGTGGTTCTTCCTTTCTCCATCTGCCTGATTGATTCTTTGCTTACTAACTTCCTCCACCTTGGTACTTGGTTCCTCCTTGTCTTTCTCCACCCATTTGCTCCCTGCGTTTTTTTGGGGTTTTTTGACTCAACCATTTGCCCTCAAACCTTTTTTTCATGTGACTGGTGCTGTGCAGAGCAGATGAAAGGAGCCCAGAAAGGCGGCCAGAGCGAGCAGTGGGACTGTGCCCTCCCTTGCATTCCCCCATATACTCCTGCAGAGGCTGCCCTCTCAGCTTCCCATGCTACAGGTGGCATCACTGGCATTGCTCAAGCAAAATGAACATATGTGGGACACAGCAACAGGAAGAGGAGGAAGAGCAAGCCCTCACAAGCCGGGAACTGGCAAGGGTTAGAGTTAGTGATGGATGTGGCCTGCTTTCCTCCTCCTGACACTGTGCACAACACACACAACTCCAAGCTCTTCTGGGGTGAAATCTTGGGTCATCTCAGCAGGCTTTATCTGAAACAAGAACTTTTCATCCTTCTATCACTTACTGTATTCACCACAAAACCTGCCTCATATTGTCCCATAACAAATCAGAGTAGAATGTTAGGGTGTGGGAAGGGATGGGCAGAATCCTATCCTACCGTGTTTCCCCAAAATTAGACACTGTCTTATATTTACTTTTTCCTCAAGACACACTATGGGTTATTTTCAGGGGATGTCTTATTTTTATTAAGTTTGGTACAACATTCTGCATTTATAGGATGATCTATCTGGGCTCAGTAGTCAACTACTTGCTGAAGTTTTCCGCTATCACATGGTGTTTGTGTGGGGTGAGAGAGACCCACAGACTGTTGCTGGCCAGTGCTGGGGAGCAGCAGCTGTACTGGTGTTTGTGGGTGGTGAGAGAGTCCCACAGCCTGTTGCTGATTGGTGCTTGGGGAGAAACCCACAGTGCTGAGTAAAATGGCAGCCACAGCTTTTTCGTCTCCCCCAAGGACACACTATACCTAAAGCAGAATGTCCTGCTCCTCACTTCACTGAGGAGACTTTTACTTTCACTTTCTATGTCTCCCTCTATGCCTCAGCTTGCAGAACACACAGAATGACGGGACCTGATGGGGGAGCCAATCTTGTATGCTGCATAGCCACGCCAATCACTATGGCTTATTTTTGGGATATGGCTTATATTGACCAAATGCTTAGAAATCCTGCTATGACTTATTTTATGTCTTATTTTAGGGGAAACAGGTATATGTTCCCCGGATAGATTCAGCTCCATTGACAGAATGGATTAAATTGGATTCTAAGTATTCACTGGCCTGGATCTAGACATATCGCCACATTTAAAATATAACACATCAAAATTATACAGAACGAAGGCAGCCAACTTAATTCAGTTTGGGTCCACTGTAAATAGGATGAAGTATAAATCCAACTAAATCTTCTACATTCAAAATGGTTTAATAAAGGTCCTCAAAGCAGCAGTTTATTCTTTATGGAGCACATTAGAGTAAGGCACCCAAGCATTGACTAATAAAGACATGAAACACATACTTGTCACTTTCATAGCTTATTTTCATAAGCAAACAAGAAGATTAGCATAAAATATTGTACAACTATAGTATTACTATACTATTACTAAATAACTACTGTAATTTAGATGTACAAGATTTTAGGCTATCACAAAAATGGCAACATATCCTAAATACTTATGTATAAGTAGAAATTTTTAGTCAATCCCCATGATCTGGTTCAACTTATCCATGAGTCAATGCGAGTACTACACCTTATTTTAAAAGGAAACACTGCCTTTCTTAGCAGAGTAGAGAAAGGCATGTGTTTAGTCCATCCCAGGGGAAAACTAAAAGAAGTACCAACATTCTTCACTCCCTCTGCTGTGGTGCCACTTCTAGCCTTTCTGAATGCTTGGGTGGGAAAATAGTGGCTGCCTCCCCTCTCACTCCCCTCTTCCCCAACCAGTATCGACACTTTCCCTTTTCTTTGGAATGACCTTTGATGTGACCTCTGGGTCATATCAAAATCCAAATTTTTGGCTCCCAAACCTGCCCTCAACCTATACATGAGGTTGATTTAATAAATATACAGTAGAAACTTGCCTTGGATAAACTCAGAAATTATATAGTTTTCACTAAATAGATCCTGGGATACATTAAGAGAGTACAGATCTGTAGTGAGGTTTTAGGACAGCACCTTCAGAATAAAATGAACCTGCATTCACTTTGGCCCCTCAAACAAACCAATTCATTCCTTTGAATTGAGCCAAAAAATTACAAAATATGCTATTATAATAACATTTCCACCTTAACTCTGGAGGATAATATCTACAGTAAAATATACAAATGCAGTACTAACAGATAATGCCAAGCCTACTGACAAACTACGCCATGTGCATTTTTGAATGACACATCCTAGGATAGATAATAGATAGGTTTGCTTAAAAGACAAGTTTCATCACTACAAAAAAGAGCTCCACACCTATTGTGTGACTAGGTTCTGAGCACCAGAAAATTTCTATCAGCTACCAGGATTCATAGCTTCATCATTTTGTTCAAGATACTGCCACTCATATTTGATATAGAATTATAAGACCTGCACTGACACCTACTTTCATTCTTCGTAACATCTCGTTTTTAATATATAAAATAAGTTCTGACATTCACTAGGAAGTAAATGTTCACAGGAGCGAAAACACACTGAGGAGACAGAAAGAAGGTCTTAGAAAAAAGCAGCAAGAAGGCGAGACTAAAAATTGAGAATTTATAAATAACAATGACCTTTTACTTTATGAACAAATAGGTTGTCATGTTACTTTATACTTCCCAACAGTGCGAGAGAAATACCAATCCTGGAACTGAACAACCATTAAAATAGAACTAACTTTTTTACAGTGTGTGTACGTTTCTAAGACATCTTACTAATCAGATCATTTGTAAGCTTTAATCTACTAAACAGTTCTTTGTAATCCAAGTATATCTTCCTAAAATTAATAGTCCTGTCTCAATAAGGCAAAAACTAAAACACAAGTATCTAGTGTTCAAAATCTTCAGAAGGACTTTCAGCTATGAAGGTTCTACACTAAGAAGTTTTAAGAAGAAATCGTAACTAAATATAAGCCATTTTAAAGTAATAATTTCAAGCAAAACAGTTTCCCTGGGCCTCATTCCCTTGTTTACAATTAAGCTGAAAACTTTTCTTGGTATTTCATGACATCAGGCAAATTCTTTCCTTTCAAGGCAAGATGCCAATATTAGCTGAAATCTGGATACTTGGGCACTGGCCATGAATGTCCATCTTCTAATCAAAGCGTTATTTTAATGATATGGCATTGTGCTTTGTTGAAAAAAAGTAGGGCAAAATGTATCTACTTAGCAACTAAGGAATGCTCAAAAGAAATGTACCGTTTTGTATGATCTTGTAAAATAAATCAATTACGAGCCAATAACAACTTTTAAAAAAGCTGAATAAAACAGAACTTTGACAAACAAAATGTCAGTTAAATTAATATGTATCACAAATGTTAGAAATATAAATAGATCTTCAAAACGTGTTACTCTGATGATTAACTCAAACCAGCTTCTTGAACTGTTTTACACAATTGAAAGGAAGCTTTCTACTATAAATTATCATAAAATGTATTTGAAAACAAACTTACCTTCTTCTCCAAACTGATCGTAAATTTCTCTTTTTTTGGGATCACTCAGCACCTCATATGCTTCTGCAATTTCTTTGAATTTCTCTTCTGCATGGGGAGATTTGTTCTTATCTGGATGCCATTTAAGGGCTTGCTTTCTGTAGGCTTTCTTAATATCTTCATCAGATGCCCCCTTTTCAATTCCAAGAACAGAATAATAATCCTTCCCCATTTTGAATATTCAAAGTTTATTTTCC
The DNA here is from genome assembly GCF_037176765.1 of Anolis sagrei. Classification (NCBI taxonomy): domain Eukaryota; kingdom Metazoa; phylum Chordata; class Lepidosauria; order Squamata; family Anolidae; genus Anolis; species Anolis sagrei. The sequence goes on from NC_090024.1 coordinate 159,476,659, forward strand.
AAAGTATATTTCCTTAGATATAAAAGAGTCCTGTATTTCAGCTATGCAATGTTGCTGGAAAACCACTTCACCGAAGTCACAAGAACTATATTTGTATTGGAGCAGCAGGCAGGCTGCTCATCACCTTGTCCCCCTCCCCAATCGCTTTATAAAGATAGATATACACAGAGGCAGAGACACTGCCACCCAGAGTCCTCCCAATTATACACGACGTGTCTCCGCTCTTTCTAGAACAGCAAATGCTGTAAGACGTCACTTCCCAAGCTAACTACAGCCAAAACTCTGCAGTGTTTTCTTTCTGTACAGTTAACTGTTCAATGTCCATTCCTCTTTGCAGATGAATGAAAATCCTATTTAACAAGATTTTGCAGCCATTTTCTGTCCTGTGTAAACCTGAAGATTAGAGAATGGTTAGATTTTAGACAACATGATGAATAGCTAATCAGTGTAGGAAGAGAGTCTTGTTCTATGAATAACAATTTCTTAACCCTTAATGAACATCTGATCTGTTAATTGTGGAAATCAGTTCGCAGGACAAAGAGCAAGAAACACACTAATAAGTATTTGTAAACATCAAATTACCCCTCCCTTTCAATTCCCATTATACTGAATTTTATTTCAATTATTAAAAAGTGATTGCAATATTAACAACTCCACTTAAGGATCACCTCCAAATAAACAGTAACTGGTCCTACTAAAGCAGTATGGTCACACACAGCACAAAGTACAAGTTTATGAAATATTGAAATTTCTATGATAGTTTCTTGCCATGTAGGATAGACAACTCCCCGAATGTACAACATTGACTTTATTCAGTAGTCAAGCTGAACCAATTTTTGCACTGCCATTTCCCACATTTTCTCATCTCTGTATGTTGGACCAGCACCTAGAAGAGAATGCGCTGAAGAAAAGTAATTTGTCATTCATACTGGGCCACTTTCAGATCTTTCAGGGACTAAACAACAACACAGGATGATCCCCAGTTAGCACACAAGCCTTGGAAACTACATTGATCAGCAGTGCTCCTCTATAGGTTTTAGACTACAGTATCCAGAAGCTTTCAATGCTGATTTTGGAAGCCAGGGCTCATGGAAGCGGAAATCCAACAATATTTGATGAACCACAGTTCCCAGTAGCTACTGTAATTAGATTTAAGAAACCCTATGAATCTCCAAGTTATGAGCAAGACAGGTTCTGTAAGTTTGTTCTCAAGTTGAATTTGTATGTAAGTTGGAATAGGTACATTTTAAGTGTAAGTCCAGCTTATCTATATCTATCTATATACGAGCTTTGGATGGCATAGGGGTTAACACCCCTGTTTTGTTTTGCTGCCTATGCCTCTGTTCTGAAGATTTACCCTAACTTTCTGTCCCTGTGATAATTGGGTTTTGAAAAAATTGGCTTCCTGTGGAAACAAGGCTTGGTGAGACAGCTTCAGTTGAGACACCTTTTTCCCATGATAATTCTTACAGAATTGAATTTCCCTTCCTAGGGCTAGATTTCTCTCACTTCTAATCATCTCACCCCCGTTCTTAACTATGAGTCATTTATAATTGTAACTCAGGGGCTGCCTGTATTTTAACATTGTGAGTTGTCTTGGATTTTATATCGGGGAAAAGGGCAGGATATAAATAAAACAACATTTAAAACAGATTGCAAGAAGTAAAATCAAGCCAGTGTTTCAGCCTCAGCATTTGTAGTCCTCAGGATCAACCCAACAAGCTTCTTCTCTATGAGATCTGAAATGCCTGCTCATTCAAGAATCCTGTTAAACTGATGTTATTTTTCATTAGCTAGTTGGAAGGTTTATCTGCACAGTTGCCAATAAAATCTTTAAACATAGCAATTAACAACATAGCTACATACTGTGTGTGTCAGATACAACAAGAGACAACATTCTCTGTGTGTCAGACACAAATAGTAAAGATATCAGAATAGTCACTTTTTCCTGCTGTGGAACAGAGAATCTTTTAGAGATGATGCCAATACATTCTTATTCGAACAATCATTTCATGTCAAAGACATGGGATCATTTCAATAGGTAGTTGTGTATTCACAGGACATGTAACAGTCTTCATAAATAACTTTATTAACAACATCTTTCTATAATGTGTCAATGAGTTAAATGTACACAAATACACATAAATGAAATCCTAAAACCGCTAGATTTACTAGAAGAGTTCTGTAAAATATTTATAAATTTGTAATTTGGTTACCCATGACAACCACCTCCCCCTTTCAGCTACAATTTTACAGGCTAAATCATAGTTTTAAAAGGACATAGAACACCAAGCAAATGAACCACAAGCCACATTCCAAAAAGATCACATCTATAAATATACAGATGGGGAGAAAGAATCAGGGCAATGAAGCCAAGTTGCTAGATCAGATAAATGTTTAGAAATTCAAACTAGTAATACTGCCAGTTACACAAAAATGTGAGGGTGAAACATTTAATATAATCTAGAGAAAAGACTTATATGTAGAGTATTTGCATACTGAAAATCCTAAAGTAAGATTAAATCACAGGAACTAAGAAAATTAACACATTAGGACATGTCTTTACCACAATCCTGGTCTTGGGTGGTTGGAGTCAGCCAAAATGATATTTTAATACAGTAAATTTCCACTTCTACCCTCCTTAATCACTGGTTTTCAAAGTGTATCTTTAACTTGTTTGGCTCTGTTGAAAAGTTTTATGGGGATTAATGCGGAAATTATCTCTAACAGTCACTTAAAATACCATTTATTACAAAATGTTGAATCTTGGGTTATACTCAGAAAGCAGCTAACTTACTATTCTACAGAACCTAAAGCTTAGTATTGAAGATGGGGGAGGGGAACTTCAAAGAAATAATGAACTAGCACTAAACATTTATATTAAAGACCCAGTTTTGTCTATTTCACCAATGCTGACCATGTCTATTAATCACAAAGCATTATGCTATTAACCAGCATAAAGACTCCATCCAATTTATGCAGAGGCTTGTCATTTCCTCAGCCCAATTCAAGGTGTTAGATAACTAATAAAGCCCTGAACAAGTTTTGGATAAGTAATCTGAAAGAAGTGTCCACCTCCTATATTACCCAAACTCAATGGTCACCAGAGACCTTCCGTGTGTTTTCACCAATGAGGACACCCCATTTATGGAATACTCTTATTATGCTGGATTGAGGTGATGTGCTTGCCCCTGTGATAGAAGATCCAGACATACAGGTAGTGGTAGATAGCCCGATGTCAAATGCTGCAAAACGCAGAGAACCAGGGTCTTCTGAACCAGGCTGATACTACCAGGGTCACCACAACTACCACATTTCTCTCTGAAGTTTTCCCATCAGTCTATGTAGCATTGCTGTTGGTGAGAAGATGTAGAGAAAATTCTATGTAGAGGGAAAGCATCTATGGCATCTGATAGGTATCTGGAGACAAACCTTGGTGCTAGGCTTTTGCTGGAGAGGTTGAAAGGTCCACTCCCAGTTGTCTCTGAACTGCTGTGATCATGAACCTTTCCAAACGCAGAATCTCCTCAGTCAATGCTGAACTAGCTTAGCCAGTCCGCCTTTAGGTTTGTGTACTATAGCTGTTCCATCTGTAGACATTAGATTATCCTCCTCTTCCTAGTACAGTAACTTATGTGCCTCCTCCATCAAGAATTGCTATTAAAGGTAGCCACATACACGGTTTCATGCCAGGCAGCAGCTACTGCATTCAGATGCCAGCTCTGGCTTAAGAATCGAAATGTGGATCCTACATCAAAGCAGAATTTGGTGTTCACTCCCTTCTGTGTTGTATTTCTTGTGCTTCTTGTGAGGGCCCTGGACCGGAGGATTGGGTGTTGGAGGCAGAGGTTTCCTCTTCCTCTATTGTCTGGCCACAACTGGTCTCAATGAAGGAGGTGCAGACATAAGACATTGTTGTTCATTCAGTCGTTTCCGATTCTTCATGACTTTATGGGCCAGTACACGCCAGAGCTCCCTGTTGGTCGTCACCACCCCCAGCTCCTTCAAGGTCAATCCAGTCACTTCAAGGATACCATCCATCCATCTTGCCCTTGGTCGGCCCCTCTTCCTTTTTCCTTTCATTTTCCCCAGGCAAGATGGACGAGAACGTAAGGCAAGATCGACGAGAACATAAGGCAAGATGGATGAGAACAAAGAGGGTCCAAGTGTTCGCCTACTCAGCATCTACCCCTTGGAATTCCCCAAGTGCTCCTAATAGTGCTGGTGCACTTCTCTGGTGGCCACAAGGACACAAATCCAAACTGCTAGTTCAGGAAATGGTTCACTTGGGATTTGGAGGTGCCTGTTGTTACTCACAACTTCCGAGGATGCTGCGTTACAATTTTGAAGCACATCATGTCCCCTGGCCCGGCTGGATTGGACATTGTTATTGAGGTATTGAAATAATGCAGAGGGCATTCCCCTTTTTTTAGCTGCTCCTAAGCTCTTCCTTCAGCTACGCTTCTGTCTGCCTCACACCCACTGCCACTCCGTGTTTATCTGCGTGTGTGTGTGTGTGGAAACGGGAGTTGCCCACAGCTTCACAAAAGGTAATTAATAATATATTAATGTATGCATCTGCATTGCAACCCTCTTACACAATGTCTGTTCTGTAAGGAATCCTATGATTTCAGACAATATAGAATTGTTTACAAATAGTTCTGTATATTTGCCCTAGGTTTACAAAAAAAAGTCCCTTCATTCTATTAGTGAATACTGGAAGTGACATTTCTTTGATAGTAAGTTGCTAACATGATGCAATTCTTTTTAAGATTTAGATTTAAATATTGTGAATTAAATATGTTTACCAAAATCACTGTGAATATGTGTCACTCTGTACCAGTCATATCTAAAGTGTACCTAACATCAAAAGAAATGTTGAAAAACAGATGCATTTTTCCCTCTCTATCATCATCTATATCACCACAGGATTCTTCTCCCAGGCTGTTTATGACATATTAGAAACAAAGCGAACTGCAAGCTTTACAGGTACCGAGTTATAACTCAATAAGAAGGTTATGGAGGAACTAATAGGAATAGCTTCTATAAGGCGACAGAAAATAACCACATAATCTGTCTTCTTATTTTTAGTCCTGTTTGATTTTAAGAACAAATTCAATGGCAGTCCCTGGTGTTCCCTTCCCTCTTCCATACCACCCTACCAAGTCTCCTGATACATCCAATTTCCCTGCACTCTCATAAGGAAGAGAGCTGGGAATGGAAGCTTCCATAGTAAAATGATAGTGATCATGGTGTTCCATCTTGCATAAATCTACCAATTTCAGACAAATGTTTGACGATAATTTAGTCCAGAAATAACACATTCATATTATAAAAAGGTAAAATGCTCTAAAAGAATGACAAAATAATTTCCAAGTTTGATTTATTTGAAATGGCAGAAAATGAGACAGTTTATCATGTTCCGGAACCAAGTGGGAAACAATTTTATATAAACATCCATGTTTTGACTTTCAGTTGCCAAGTAAAAGCTCAAATCAGATGGTGTAAAGATTCTTTGTGCCAGGTCTAACATTGAAGGAAACACACATAGGTCAATGTCACACAAAGGATACTGAACACCGTGCAGCTTAAAATTAACATGACACAACAACTGTACGCACTCTATGATAAGCATTCAAAGGCTTGTGCCCTGAAAACATAGAATTCCTTGTTTTATTTTTGTTTGTTTGCTATATCCCAAAAACTTATCAAATGAATTTTAATGCACGTCAGATACTTTTAATAAAAACCAAATGTTTCACAACTATTTAAAAAGAGCAATTATCGGAGGAAAGTACATATCCTCCTACATTATTCCAAAAATAGCTGGTTCCAAGAACAAAACAGCCTTCCGTGTACATTTTTTCTCAATTTTCTTTCGCCACCATAACTATACAGAGAAATTCAGAAGGCTTTGCTTCTGAGTTTATATAACTGTGTGAACTGAACTTGGGCAACCAAACTTTCAGATGGCATTCCTAGATACCTTATTTGAATTAATCCCACTGAACTCAGTGAAGTTTATGTCAACAGACATGCAGATGGTTACAATGCAAAAGGGACATTTTATGCCTATTCCACTGTTTCAATCCAAGGAGATTTAAAATAAATTAATGCTATCAATACTTTACCAAAAAAGGAACAGCGTACATTTCATCTGTAGACATGTGAAGTATTCCAGGGAGTGGACTATGTTTCCAAGTATCCGTGCCAGATACTTACTATCATGGGCTTTTCTCCACACAGACACACACACGAATATGACTCACAGAGCTAAAGTTAAAGTTTGTAGAAGTCTGACCCTGTTACACTGAAAAGCTCTGTTCATTTAAAGTTAATCAAATGAACTTAAATAACCGTCATTCAAAGTTAATTAAATGAAAGGCTTGTGGCAAGAGCCGACAAAAAAGGCAATGACTGATCTTGAAATATATTCTCCAAATTGATCTGGATACAGTATTATGAAAAGCACAGAAAGACAGCTTTTTATCTCTTTGACAACTGGCCTTTCGGTGCCATTTCAAAGAGCTTACTCTTCAGAAAAAATACAAAGAATACAAGATCTCCTGCTGGGTTATTATTATCTTCTTCATTTGTAACTAAAGGCCCATATATTATCTTATTTTATGAAAGATTAAAATGATATAGTGAAGTATTTCACACTACTGTATAAATAGCATATTTAGCACTATATTCTATATTTTATACATGGTCGAAATATGTTTCTGAATCTGTATAAAAATATGTCTTTGTCATCATTTGCCTGGAAAAACTATTTGCTCTACAAATAACAGCAAGAGCACGATACACTCCATGATTTAGTTACAAAAATAAATGCTTTGAAGCTATTACATGTCATGCACCTTTTCTGAGATCGTCTCCAAGCCGGTCACCACCATCACCTCTCCATGCATAACTGTGCAGCAAGGGACAAGAGTTTGTTTTTGGAGGCGGGACAAAGAATCCCTCTGGATTTGGTATTGGATGTTACAAATCATGTAAGCATGCAGATGCCAAAAACTTGTCATGGCAGGATCTACTGGGTGCAATGGAAAGGAACTGAGCTCAAGGTGAGAAACATCCTTCAGATATTTTTATTTGAAAAAAAAAGACTCAGTTATTGTATATTAGTGAAGAGGTAGAGTGTTCAAACTTTAAATCAGTGGACAGGGAGGAGCAAATCAGACATCATGAAGCTTTGGTCTCGAGACAGAAATTAATTCTGAGTCATGCATTATTAACAATACTACAGTCAGCCCTCCACTTCTGCAGGATTTCTTTCACAAATTTGTTGATTTGCTGCTGTCTTATGCCATTTTGAAGAGGGGCCACAAGCCTTGCAAGACTGAAAGAGACAGCAAATGTGTGATGAGGCATGCAAATTCCTATGAAAAATGGCATAATTTAGTACCAGACGCAACAGGTAGAGGGAAGAGGCAGACAAAAGTGCAGAGAAATTGGGTGCCGAGATGGAGAGAAGCAGCGAGCAATCAATTAGGCAGGCAGGGAAAGTAAGGGGTACCTGGGTTCTCCCTTTCTCTGCTCGGACAAAATACACACATATGGCATGCACCAATAGGAAAAAAAGAGTACATGAGTATATATAATAGTTGATTATTTATTAAATCCGGCTGATTTCTCAACTTGCTACTCAAGGTATATTACTTTGCAGACTAAGACAAAGTATAACAAAATTACAATTGTAGTAAGTTTTTAAAAATTTACTGTACATATTTATTTATTTATGTATAAATCTATCTCATGTATAAGTTGAGGGCATGTTTTGAGTGCAAAATTATGGATAACTTGAGGATAGGATATTACCTGTAACCGTAATTCTTCGAGTGATCATCTATGAACTCACAAATAGGCTATACCATGCCTGCACAGTGCATCATTTGGAACTTTCAAGAGTTTTACATAATCTTTTTGCAGGCAAACCCTCCTCCCTCCCCGGTGTTCCATACCTGAACACTTCCTGCCTGAGCTGTCAGCTCTCTGGCCACCTAAAAAGCAGCTTAAGAAGCTAAGGGAAGGCAGAACACGAAGAGTGGAGGAAAATCAGGGTTACCAGAGTTTAGATTTGACCTCCTTCATGGGACACATAATTGCCTCAGGTGCCAAAGAAGGCTTTTCTAGGCTAGGGCAATGTCTGCAGCTCAATCTCCTCCTAGCCCAATGCAGAGCTGCACAGTGAATGTTTTTGTGTGTGTCTGTGTGAGAGAATTAGAGCCTTTGGAATGCAAGACTTGTGGAGACCACAGTGATGCCTCATTTCCACTCCCTGACCTGAGAGGGTCCAGTAGATATTAGCAGTTTTCCACATTTGCAGGGGTTCTCCCTGGCTCCCACAAATATGGAGGGCAAACTGGAGATACAAACCTAAGTTAAGATAGCTATGTGGATCTCCACACAAGGAAGCATTTCACAAGACTGATAACAAACAGATGAGAAGTGGTTGACATATGAAGATTTATTACTCTGAGAAAATGTTTAACATAGATTATAAACATACAAATGACCTCAATTGACTCCAATATGGACAGAGGCTAAAAGAAATCAAGTAGATAGAATTGACTTTGAAAAACAAAACAAAAACAATTTGAGATTGAATTATTCACATATGATGAGCATTTGATTAGGGCATTGTACAGATTGTTAAAAATCAAGCTGGAAGGTGAACCAGTGAAAAAATGTACGATTAAATCATCTCAGGGGAATTGGTATAATTTATTTCTTCAGAATTCTCTTACTGGGATTGGGCCTACTCCATATATTTTTATCTCCTTGGCAACAGGAACATAATCTCATCTACCCTCCCCCTTTTGTTCCTGGCCTCTCCCACATAGCAGAGCATATGAGGACTTTATTAAATCCATAGCCTAGAAACTGCTAGTGCATCATCTATTTAAAACACACCACAAGCACCGTATACTGGCATACCTCACTTAGCAAAGCCTCTGAAAAAGAAGCTCAATTTTACAAATATTTTTTAGTTCCCCCTCCACCATGTCTTCTGAAAGAAAAGCTGAAGACTTTCAGTGTTAGATTGCAATAGAGTATCTGTGATAAACAAAGCAATAAAGCTTGAGCTTTGGTGAGCTTAGAAATAATCTTATTTTAGGTGTTTTTTCCTACCTAAAATGACAAGGTAAATGGCAGCTTGTCCAAGCATCCCTTATTCGGCACAGGTAAACAACAAAACCAGTAGAAAAAGAGAAGGCTGATAGTCTGTCTCACCAGCTAGATTAGCAATGTAGAAAAAAAAAGAATAGATCTTTACATGGAAGAAATATCAATATGGTCTCCAGAAGACTTAAAATATTTGTGTTTCCTTATACAAGGTTTAACTGACTTGTTTCATTTCACATGTGCACATTGTTAGTTATGAATAAACATTTTGCTGAAACACGCAGAACTGCTCCACTGTTACTATTCTTTCCATCTTATTTATGTCTCTGGAACCAAACCACCTGTTAAATAAATAACACAAAAGATCACACCTAATTCATTAGCTGAGGTATACAGGTTGAATATTCTGTATCCGAAAATCTTGGGACCAAAAGGGTTTTGCATTTTCTTTCTATTACATGTATATGTGCATAATTAGATATTTTGGAGATGGAACCCATGTCTAAACATGAAATTCATACACCTTATAAGCATAAACTGGAGGTAATTTTACACCGTATTTTTAATGATTTTGTATATGGAACAAAGTTTGTGTATATTGAATCATCAGCAAGCAAAGGTATCACTACATCAGCCACTTAACGATTTTGAATAAGGCATGCTCAACCTGTACTAGTACTGCTGTTAAGAGTATGTGCAAATAAAATGTCTTTGATATTGCATATACTCATATATAAGTCTAGAAATTTTAGTCAAAAAATAATAAATAAACTGGATCTAGTTATTCATGGGTCCATGTTAATATAAAAAAAGAACCCATTACCTCCCTTGAGTGGAGTTACAAAAGGCAAGAGGTTAGTCTGTACTGGAACAACCTCAATGAAGCACTGACTCCCTCTATCCTCCCCATTATGGCACCACTTCTGGCCTTTTTAAACACCCGGATGGGAAATTGGTGGTGGTAGCAGCCAGGGGTGAGTGCCCCCTGAGGTGGTATTTCCCTTCTCTGAGGAATAACTTTTGACTTCTCCAGGAGCCGTATCATAATCCATAATTTTAGCCCCAAAGCCGACCCTTGACTTACACAAGATAGATTTATATATATATATGTATTTCTCAAAATATTCTAAACAGAGAAATTAGGGGACAAAGTATATTGAAAAAAATCCCAAACTACTGGAAACCACTTCTCAGATTTTTAATTCTTATTTAAGTATTTATTATTTTAAATTCAAAACGAGGACATAACAGGGGGGGAAATAAGCATCTCGCATCTCAAGAGTGTTTTTGTATGGGGTGGGGTGGGGGAGAGATAATTACACAATCACATCCAAATTTTCTGGCACCTTAAAGACTGACAAACTCATAATCTTTCCATGGACTTTCTATAGACATACACTATACCACTAGCTTTCTTGTCTTAAATGTACAGATGACAAGGAACCACTTGTGTTGTAGGCAGTAGCAGCTAGGGCATTTCAAAACTGAAGACTGGAATCTAAGGTAAAGACCTTGTTCTAACCAAAGAAGAGTCCATGAAACTACCTTCCAAAGCACTAAAATTATTAAATTTTGAACAGCTCATAATTGCTTAAATGCAATCCCAATCTGTTAGGAAGTAAGCTCTACTGCAGCGGTTCTCAACCTGGGGGTCGCGACCCCCCGGGGAGTCGTTTGGCCATTTTCTGGGGGTCGCCAAGCCGCATTGGCTAGCCACGCCCCCTCCAAAATGGCAGCCGACCCACAAGCCAATGGCATTCCTGATAGGGATAGCCACAGCCCTTTCCCAGCCCAGCAATAATCGCATGCCTTCCCGGAGCAGCGGAGGCAGCGGAGTCCTACTTCTGAACACCTCCACCGTCGTGCAGGCCTAGAGGAGCAGCTGCAACCCAGCAGCAGCTCGACGGAGGCTGATGGAAGTCCTCCCTTGCCTGTGAATGGCTCCTGGAAAAGTGGGAGAGGAGGCCTTTCCTCCGCTCTCTCTCTCTCTCTCGGCAGAGCAACCCAGCTAGGGAGATAGGAAGATAAAGGGTATGCAGGGAAAGGGAGAAGGAAAGAAAGGTGCCCACGGAGTGAGGGAGAAAAAAGGAAAAACACGCTCAAGATGAGAGAGAAGGAGAGAAAGGCACGCTGAGGGTGAGGGAGAAGGAAAAAAGGCAGGCGGGGCGGGGGCAAGGGGGGGGGTGGAAAGGCACACATGGGGCGAGGGAGAAGGGAAAAAGGGTACACGCAGGGTGAGGGAGAAGAAAGGTGAACGAGGGTCGAGGGAGGGGAAAAGGGCATGCACATGGCAAGGGAGAGGGAGAAAAAGTGTACATGGGATGAGTAAGAAGAAAATAAACGTGTCTGGGGCAAGGGAGAAGGAGGGAAAGGTGTGCAGGCAGAAAGAGCAGAGGAAAGAAAGGTGCAAGGAAAGAGGAGGAAAAGACAGCTGGGTTGCTATGCAGAGAGTGGATGCCCTTCTTTCAGCCGCACACCTTCCTGGCATCATCCTCCGTGGAGCAGGTGCTGGGCTGCAGCTGCTCCTGTAGGCGGGCCCAGGAGCGGAGGAGAGCCATCCCCAGGCCAGCGGAGAAGAACGGAGAAGCCTCCGTGCTGCAAGCGGCCCCTGAGTTGTTGCAGCAGTGTTTGCAGGTGCCTCCCAGGAGATAGCTGTACCAGGAAGGAAAACGCAGGCTCCCAATCTCCAAGGTCTGTTTTCCCCAGAGCCCCCAGTATTCTCTTTGTGTTCATGGGTGTTCTCTGTGCCAAGTTTAGTCCAATTCCATGGCTGTTGGGGTTTCAGAATGCTCTTTGATTGCAGAGAACTATAAATCCCAAGCACCTCCCAATCTCCAAGGTCTGTTTTCCCCAGAGCCCCCAGTATTCTCTTTGTGTTCATAGGTGTTCTCTGTGCCAAGTTTAGTCCAATTCCATGGCTGTTGGGGTTTCAGAATGCTCTTTGATTGCAGAGTTCCCTTCCACACAGCTGAATGAAATCCCACATTGTCTAATTTGAACTGGATTATCTGTGTCCACACAGCCAGATAATCCACTTCAGTGTGTATTTTATGCAGCTGTATGGAAGGGCCCCCAAATAACCTAGTCCCCTTCCACACAGCTGAATGAAACCCCACATTGTCTGCTTTGAACTGGGTTATCTGTGTCCACACAGCCAGATAATCCACTTCAGTGTGTATTTTATGCAGCTGTATGGAAGGGGCCCCAGATAACCCAGTCCCCTTCCACACAGCTGAATGAAATCCCACATTATATGCTTTGAACTGGATTATCTGTGTCCACACAGCCAGATAATCCACTTCAGTGTGTATTTTATGCAGCTGTATGGAAGGGGCCTCAGATAACCCAGGCCCCTTCCACACAGCTCAAGTTTGGTCCAATTTAATTGTGGTTGAATTTCAGAATGCTCTTTGATGGCTGGGGAACTAAACACCCCAAGAAGTCCCAAATGCCAAGGTCTATTTTCCCCAAACTCCACCAGTCTTCAGATTTGGGCATACTGAGTATTTGTGCCAAGTTCTGTCCAGATCCATAGTAATTTGGGTTCACTGTGCTCTCTGGATGTAGGTGGACTATCTCTCCCATAATTCACTATCAATTCCCCCCAACCCCCTCCAGTATTTTCTATTGGCCAATAGGGTTCTGTGTGCCAAGTTTGGTCCAGGTCTGTATTTCGGGAGGGGGGGGGAGGGGTGTCTCTGTGGTCTCTGGAAGTCAGACCTGCATCGGTTGAAGGTACTTCACATCCCATCATCCATTGCCCACACTCCCCCAAACATATTGTTTTTGTGATTAATCACTATGCTTTAATTATGTTCAATTTGTAACACAAATTGAACATAATTTGTGAGAAATACATCCTTCATATCAGACATTTACATTACATTTCATAACAGTAGCAAAATTACTGTTATGAAGTAGCAACGAAAATGTGGTTGGGGGTCACCACAACATGAGGAACTTTATTTAGGGGTCACGGCATTAGAAAGGTTGAGAACTACTGCTCTACTGTGTCCAGGTTTCCAAAGAGGTAGCCATGCACAAAAATGTTCCTGCACAAAAATGCTGTGACACATTTAAGACTTGTTCTATTTTAACATAAAGTCTCTGGGGTTAAAATCTATTTTCCAGATTATTGGAGTTCAACATTCAAGTCTCAATTATACATGCAGAATGAATATGGTTGTGTGGGTGACGTTAATATGGGCGACAATGTTATTATTAACTAACACAGGGCATGGGCAGGGTTGCCAGAGGTCCCATCTTGACAAAGGATGTCCTTTACTTAACAGCCAGAAAGATTGTCCTATATAAACATTACACAGAAAGTCCCAAATTCCAGTATTTTCAACTATTGATGGAACATATTGCCCTCAAATGACACACCAAAAGTTGGCACATTTGTGAACCACCTGTTCTTTCGACTCTGAGCCAGGCATAGCCTTTGGCCAGACAACAGTAAAATTCCTTCCTCATGATGGGTCCTGGCCTTCCATTTCAAAATTTAACCTTCCTATGGGAGCCCCTGGTGGTGCAGTGGGTTAAAGCACTGAGCTGCTGAGCTTGTTGATCGAAAGGTCGCAGGTTCGATTCCGAGGAGCGGCGTGAGCTTCCGCTGTCAGCCCTAGCTTCTGCCAACCTAGCAGTTCGAGAACATGCAAATGTGAGTAGATCAATAGGTACCGCTCCGGCGGGAACGTAATGGCGCTCCATGCGGTCATGCCAGCCACATGACCTTGGAGGTGTCTACGGACAACGCTGGCTCTTCGGCTTAGAAATGGAGATGAGCACCACACCCCAGTCAGACATGACTGGACTTAATGTCAGGGGAATACCTTTACCTTTACCTATGAGATCTCACAGGATCCTAGAACTCTTCATGAGCCTTTGCTCTCAGAAGACTTGAGACAAACTTATATAGTCCCACTCAGTCAGTCCTGGCTGCCCCTTATTGTGTTTTGAAAACCTGGGAATCAGTTTGAACTCTAATCTCACATATCTATGAAAAAATAGTGTGTATATAAACTCAAGACCCAAACAGCCCCTTGCTTCAGCTATTTGCATGATGGTGTCACCACAATGTAAGACCTAATGGGATGTTCTCCATTTGCAGGGTTACTTTTTAGCTTTGTTCCTGGCTCAAAAATGATTAGCAGTAAAATTTAATAATAAATCTTTTTGTGTAATTGCAAGGTGTTGCCATCCTGAAAGATACTGCTTTGAAATTGGGTACATCCTTATGAAACACCATTGATTTCTTTTCTACATACCAGCAATAACCAGAGTCAATTGGATAGTTTCTGGGCCCTTCAACACAGCCATATAACCCAGAATATGAAGGCAGAAAATCCCACAATACCTGCTTTGAAACAGGGTTGCATTCAGACAGCACCAAATCGCAGGTTTTAGTCAGGGGCAAAAAGAACCCTGGAACCTAAGATGTTCAGATACAGACCTGTTGGTCCCTGGATTTCTGCCTCTGTCATCCACAATTGCTGCTTTGTAGCAGGATTTTGCAGCCCCCAAGATGGCCGCTGCAGGACTTCTGCTGGAAATTTCGGTTCTTTAAAAAAAATACCTGAAGAAGTGAACATGCAAATCATTGTATAAGTTCCATTCCTGGGTTATACAAGCTGCAGGGCCATCTGTGCAGACAGGGTTCCTGGGTTATACATGTTTGTTCCTGATTGCTCTTACTGTGAAAAGATGCACAATGTTGACTAGGGGGCCACAACTTTGTCCTGGCCAAAGAAAATATGTCCTCCACATGTTTCATAAAGTTTCTGGCACACAAAGTTTCACCTTCTACTCAACTGTCACCTTCTTTTAAGGAACAGACCAATCAAGAACAGACATCTAAAATCCAGGAACAAACTGAGATCAAAAATCCCATGATTTCTGAGCGCAGGGATATACAGACATTCAAAGATGAGGATTTTTGGCTCAGATTTGGGATATTCCCGCACCTGAAAATCTCGTGTTTTCTGCCGTTTGTAGAGATTGCTTCAGCGTTTACAGGGAAAGGCGTTTGGAGGGAACGGTGTTTGGCCACCCTCTCATTTGCTTTGGCCAGTCTCAGAATAAAGGCATCTGCTTTGAATGGGGTTATCTGAGTCCATACGACCATGTATGCCAGTTAAAAGCAGATGTGTGGAAAGGGCCTCTGTACTATGGCCAATAATTGGCACACTAAATGAATTGGCCTTTTAGCCATAATTTTTAGCCCTCTAGCCATAACCTCATTCTCGACTCTTTCACTTTACTATTGTCCTTGCTCTGGAGCTGTACTGTATTTATCTGACTTGGCCTTCTCTGCCTTAATTTATTATCTACCTCTTGCACTTTACCATCAGCCCTTGTTCAGGCAGTTGTATTGCACAAGCCTTCCCTCGCCCCTTAATTCGGGAACATCCATTATGCTTGGCTAGTGGCTGCTGTATCATGAATTATGTTTTATGATGTTGTATATGTATTTTATTGTGCTAAATTTTAGCTCTGTTTGACCAGGCGTAGTCCCCATGGAAGCCGCCCCGAGTCCCTTTGGGGAGATGGTGGTGGGATACAAAAATAAAGTTATTTTTGTTCTTGATATCTGATGTTTTGTTGATATTTGGTGTTTTGCTTTATGTCTGTTATAACAGGTTGTGTTTTTTCTTTAATTTTAGTTATGTCAAACTTTGCTTTTATGTGTTAGGTTATTAAATTTTGTTAGTATGGATGTATTTTTGTTGTATTCAGGCATAGAGTGTGTGCCTTTTATGTTTGGAATATGCACTGAGTCCCTCTGGAGAGATAGAGCAGAATATAAAGTTTTTTTAATTATTATTATTATTTTACTGACACAAAAGTACAATATGTCACAGCAAATGAGATCTATATGCTGGATTTCGTATTTTAAAAATCATAAGTCGAACACTTCCCAAGCGTCTAGGACTGTGTGATGTATTATTATTATACTATTATTTATAAGAAACAATTTAAATCCGAAGATTAAAAGGAAATAAAGTTACACTAGATAAGTCTTATCAATGTGCCCATTTTAACAAAAATGAAAAATCCCTGTATTTTACAAAGCCCCACTGCAATTGAACCATAACAAGAACCAAATGAATTTATAAAATGTCCTCTTTGACTTTTTAACTGTCCTGTCATGGTTACAGGAGATTGAGGGCCTTTCCACACAGCCATATAACCCAGAATATCAAGGCTGAAAATACCACAATATCTGCTTTGAACTGTGCTGTCTGAGTGCACACTGCCATATATTCAAAGCAGATGTGCAGAAGGGACCTGAGCATCTTTTATCCAGATTCCCGAAATGCTCCCACATTCACACGGATGGATGTAATGAAACCTTTGCTTTCTGAGGGTCCAATATATGAAAAACTTTTTTCAGGCACAACATTTTAAAACATCACGTATGGCATTACCTTCACGCTCTGAATTGTAAATGAAGGTGAGAGAGATTTCCTTGCCAATATTGCCAAACCCAAAACCTTTCTGATTCCCAGCATTTGGGTTCAGGGCTACTCAACCTGTAAACGGTGGCTCCCCAGAAGGAAGGCGGCTGCAATTCAAACCCAAGCGCTATGAAACGACTCCTTCAGTCCCAACCATTCCGAAGAGCATCGGGGAGGGAGTCTTGATAATCAAAAATTGGAGCTCAGGCTGGGGCGGCCTCCATTCCGTTCCCACAGCGACGCCCCGGAGGAGAAAGGCCTCTCCCCTTCCCTCACTCACTCACTCGCTAGTGGAGAGCGGCAAGAGCATCCCTTCGCCCGCCATCGACGTCGACTGAAGAAACGCCTCAGCGGCACGCGCTATGTACACACACACGCATCCGACAGGGTTATGAAATAGGCGTCACCTTCATAAGTCACACGAGAACCCGCCCCACCCCCGCGCGCGCGAGGGCTCCCTCTCTCTCTTTTTTTTTTCTCCATTCAGCTTCCACGCCAACCAGCCCCGCCCCTTCATCTCCTGCAAAACTCAGCCCCTCCCCCTTCCCCGCGAGACTTCCCTTCCAATCCCAGCTCTGGTGGACTTCATTACCCAGAATGCCCGGCCACTGATGAGGCCTATCTGAGCCCTCTGGGAGTTGAAGTCCGAAATGTATTCGCAGAGGCCCCAAGGCTGAGTGAGAGACGCAGCCTGCCATCGTACAACACCACACCGCTCCTGGTCTCGCGCGCCTTTCCTTTGGCCTAATAGGCGGTGATCTCGCGAGATCGGCCGGCCGGCCTGCCCCGCCCCCCTCCCCCCGCGGAACACGATGCGACGCAGGAATGTGAAAGGCTCCCGCCCGCCGCCATTTTCTTTCTTTCTTGGCAGGCAGAGCGCGCGGTAGGAAGCGGCGCAGAGGAGATGTCGGATTACTCGACGGTGCCCCCTCCTTCTTCGGGCGCGCCCGGCGGAGGCGGAGGAGGCGGCGGGGCCGTCAATGACGCTTTTAAAGACGCGCTGCAACGGGCGAGGCAGGTGGGTATCATGAGAAGGAAGGAGGAGGAGGAGGCCACTCGGCCCACCGGCCTCCCTGCCGGGCGCCTCAGGCTCCGAGTAGGCCGTGGGGCTCCCCAAGGACACGCCCTGCGCTCCCGAGGCCGCTCGCGAAGGCCTTCTTTCTCGGCCCTCCTCAGGAACCGCCGCCATTAACATTCTGTAGCACAAATAAAGGGCCCTTCCACTCAGCCATATAACCCAGAATATCAACGCAGATAATCTACAATATCTGCTTTGAACTGGGTTATCTGACTCCACACAAACATATAACCCAGTTCAAAGCAGATAATTTGGGATTTTATACAGCTGTGTGGAAGGCGGCTCAATCTAATGGAGGAGGAAAGCGGAGAGAGCCCATTAGCGTGCTTCAGGTTCTCCATCCTTTCTCTCTCTCGAATGACTTGGTTTGGGGCCCTTCCACACAGCCCTAAATCCCAGCATATCAAGACAGAAAATCCCACATCTGCTTTGAAATGGGTTAGCTGAGTCCACACTCAGATAATGTGGGATTTTCTGTCTTGAATTTATGGGATATAGGGCTGTATGGAAGGGCCCTGAGTGTGGACTCAACCCAGTTTGAAGCAGATTTTGTGGGATTTTCTGCCTTGATATTCTGGGATATAGCACTGTGTGGAAGAGCCCTTACACATTTTTTTTTGCAATGCGGAAATTCGTCTTGTTTCATCTCTTTTTTTTTCTCATGTGAGAAAAATCTAGTATTATCACGCCCACTACACACAATAGAGGGAGACTCTCAAAAGGCAAAGTTTTCCAGTCACATGCCTTAGGGCCCTTCCACACAGCCACGTAATCCAGAATATCAAGGCAGATATTCCACAATGTCTGCTTTGAACTGGGTTATCTGAGTCCACACTGCCATATAATTCAGTTCAAAGCATTTTTTTAATATACTGCATTTATATTTTGCTTTTCTCACCCTTTCTCGGGACTCAAGGCGGTTTACAACATACTAATGGCAAAATTCAATGCCAACATACAGTGAAATAAAGAAAACATAATAACTAATTACTACATATAGCTATGGCTTAAAATAATTAAAACCATTAAACATGAGATATAAACAAAATTGAAACATTCAGAGAAAGCATTTTCTGATTTTGTGGGATTTTAGACAGCTGTGTGGAAGGAACCTGAGTCCACACTGCCATATAACCCAGTTCAAAGCAAACAATGTCGCATTTTATGCAGCTGTGTGGAAGGGGCCTTAAAGTCTCAGCACTGAAAGAGACCAAGGCCATCAGGTCCAACTACATCCCAGACAGGAGCGCACAATCCAAACCTCCCAACAGATGGCCATCCAGCCTCTACCATGCTCTGAGGCAACATTTTCTTCTGCTCAATAACTCTTGCCACCAGGAAGTTCTTCCTAATGTTTAGGTGGAATCTCTCCCTGCAGTTTGATTCTGTTACTTCCTGTCCTGGCTTCCAGAAAACAAGTCCCATCCCCCCACCCTTGTGTCATCTATTTAAATATTTAAACATGGTTATCCTTTCAGCCTTCTTTTAATTAACTTTCATTTCTTTGCTACTCTCAAGATAATCTGCCCTGCTTTATTCAAACTGAAGAGCCTCCATCATTCCCTCAAGGAGTGTGTGCTACCGGAAGAAAACTTCGCAATCAGTGCATCTTTTTTCCCCTCTTGCTCTCTTTTTCTATATCATTTAGTATTCAGAGAATCTTCATAATTTAAAAAAAATGTAATTATGGGGTGTTCTCTTGAGTATTGGCAGAAGCATGTAGAAATCACGTTTATCTAGCTTGCAAACCAGGCAGCAGTTTCTAAGTAGTAAAATTACTTCATTTCTGTGAGTGGTTTCAGGTTTTTTTTCTTTGCATTCATAGAAGGAAATCACGTCAACTGAGAGCTTTTTTTGTTTTTGGGTTTAGTTTGTCTCAGAGTAACTTGTTGAGGCCTAGTAGAGACAGACTGGCAGCCTGTAATGAAGTCTTCCAGTTCTATCATGCACCACTGTTAATAGTGCTGTGATTCCACTTTTAACTGCCAGGGGATCATGGAATTTGCAGTTTAGGGACATTGAGAATTCTCAGCCATAGAATGAAACTGCAAACCCCAAAATACCACAAAGCGTTGCCATGGTGGTTAAAGCAAATAATAGCATCAAAACAGCGTAGCATCTAGAATGCACGTATTTGATCAAAGAGTTCCACATGTTCCACTTCTTGCACAGTATATAAAAGCGAATAAGGTTAAAGTAATTATCAACAGTGGTTCTTCATATATCAAGATCAAATTTGCACTGCTCGGATATAAATTAACTGCCCTTTCTCTTCACCTAGTCATGCAGTTGCCATAGCCATAGGACATGCAGTTGCCATAGCCAGCCTTCTCATACTGTTATGGATCTGTAGACAACCGTTTCCCAGGTAGCCAAACAATCTGAAAGAAGCCAGTACAAAGCTAGCAGGTCTTTCCCCACTTTTCTCATCACTTCACTAGTTGAGCACAGTGAAGTTCTGCTTGCATAATATGACCAATATACTAGCATAGTGCCACAGTAGTAATGCAAACAGTCTATATGTAGTATAATTATCTTTGAAATTTCTGTGGAGTGTTGCTACATTCTTGCATCAACACCTCAGAGGACTCAAAACAGACCAGTAATGGTAAAAGTCATGGCCTTGTATTTAGCCTGGCACTTCCTTTGGCAGATTATGGTAGCACTAGTTTATGAACTCAGTGGGAGGAAGAGCTTTGCTGTCCGGTGAGGTATTAGCTACTTATAACATAGCTTCTGAAATGGTGGGTCCCAATCCCAAAGGAAGTCCCCTTAGCTCAGTGTCAAAAATTAGTCAGCAGTAAAAAGTTTCTGAACACTATCTAGACATCTACATGAATCTGTTAGCAACAACATGCAATGTTCACAATGGACTGCAGAAAATGCTTTAGTTTTACTAGATAAAAGGGAAAATCAGCCTGTTTAGGAAGTTATGCAAATTAAGTTTTATTATCACTGTACCTATATGCCCGGACTCATAGAAAATATCCCTGGTGAAAAGGGGCTGTGAGTGGAAAAAATCTTAAAAACCCTGGCATATAACGTATAATCAGTCAGTTCCCTGTAAACTTCAAGACTGCAGAATTGACTGCATGGTTCCACATGCCAAAATGACATTGATTCTTTGGCCCTTCAGATGTTGCATCATTGCAAATGCCAAGAGCCCAAGTTAGCAATTCTAGGAGTAAGGAATACTGGGAGTTACGGTCCAGATGTATTTGATGGGCTTTGTTGATGAACTGTGTCAATTTCTTATCTTTAGATTCTCCTTCCCAAGAGTAATAGTTGTGTACCATTCAGTGAAGCTTGAGAGTTAATGTACTCAGATTGATGATTAGGAGATCTGCACTGCCATATAATCCAGAATATAAAGGCAGATAATCCACATCTGCTTTGAACTGGATTATCTGAGTCTACACTGTCAGATAATCCAGTTCAAAGTTGACAATCTGGATTTTATACAGCTTTGTAGAAGGGGCCTGAAATAACTGTTTTTTAAAAAATTGTAACACAAATCAAGGAAGTTGCTACCTTGTCTTTATTCTTTTTTTACAGATTGCAGCAAAAATTGGAAACGAATCAGGGACATCAGTGAATTCAAATGATTACAGCTATGGGGGACAAAAAAGACCTCTTGAAGATGGAGGTATGCTGCCAACATATAACCTGCTAATATATTTTATTCTGAATATTATAATTACTATCAGTTGTTGGATATGTTTAAAAGCATGTTTTACATTTCCTATTCTTTATGATTATTTCTGATTAGAAAGCGGAATGATCCATCTTAAACATAGAGTTCATTTTTAGATATGACTAATAAAGTTAACTGGTATAATATTACATCTACTTTTATAAGTGGATGGTGTAATAGTGCAATAGTAATGTTCATACTTTTAAAATGTGGTAAGGTAGGTAAAATTTGCATTGTTAGAATGCGTTTTAATAAGAATAGTGTTGACATACTTACATTACAGGTTAATAGCTTCGCAATCTTGATGTGTAATATACTAATGCTCATTATTCCTTCTCAAAACTGATGTGTTTTTTATTGGAGTAATATTATTCAGATGCAGCATTTTATTTCTATTTTACAAAAAGAGAAGAAGCAAGCATTAGAAATTTGGGAGGGAAATGTCTTACTCTTAACCTGTTGAACCCTAATAAAATAATGCTGTGATTTTTTTTAAAAAAAATACTGAAATGTGTAGCAAATGTTCTTGTTTCTTAAAGCTAGTGGCCTTAACCAGGGTTAATATATTTTCTCAAAGTATTGTTTAGTGTTTTTTTTAATTCATGAAGACAGTTTTCTGACATCAGAGGCATAAATAGGTTTTGAAGGATTGTGGTTTTGCTTACAGAAATTTCTAAGGCTCTTGACAAGGAGTACTTGAGTACTTTATTTAAGTCCCTTTTTATTAAAAGTGAGGTTTTTGATATTCAAAAATGAGCTAATGATGCTTCAAATGATGTATGTAATGTATTCTTTTTATTTTATGTGTAGATGGCTCTTGGACAAGTCCGAGCAGTACAACACACTGGGAGGGAATGCCCTCTCCTTTTAAAGGCAGGAATTTTTATTTATTACCTGTGTTTAGTATGTAAACGTGAAATGAACTAGTGGATCATTTGAAATGGATGACACAGATATTTCTTGGAATATGTGTCTTTTACTGCACTTAATTATGGTGTTCCATCTATTCCTGAATATGGGGTGGGAAGGAAACATTTGAAATAATTTTTATCAGATATTAGTTACCTACGACTTTCACTCATACTAAACGGATTTCGATGGTAGTGGCTTTGAAGCTACTGTTTTGAAGTCTTACACCATGAAAGTTTCAGTGTTTAGCTAGGAAGTCTATATGACAGTTCCCAGATTGAAATTGTATTGCTATTTGTTGGTTAAGTTTTAAATTTTGATTTTCTATTTAGTATTGTGGTTGTTGTCAGACATAATTGTAAAATGATGATTTCTCACAATGGTGGTCGTTTCAGTTTTTGTTACAGAAGCATCATTAGCTTTAGTGTCAAATTACTAATTATATGGTTAAATGTTTGTTTGCTACGCTATAGAGACTGGACGTCCACAAAAGTGCGTTTAAACCTGTGTGCCTTATTAAAATGTTCAACATTTCATCTGATAAATGGAAGTGCTTTGTATTTTTCCCGTGATTATACTAACCAAGCGTTAAACATCAAAGATTTTTTCTTGTTTAGATGATCTGTTCCCTGAAATTTCAAAAACATGCTAAAGTGCATTGGACAAGTTGCATTTTGCACTTCTGGAACAGCCATTTATTTACAATTCCTATATTGGTTATCAAAAAAGTTTTTTAAAATCTTGATTTTGCAGATCAACCAGAGCCTAAGAAGGTTGCTCCTCCAAATAATGATTGTAAGTATATTTTTATTAGTTACTTTGTAGTCATCAAGACATGTTTTAGAAAAACAGTGTTTAGTGTCCTAATCTGCAGATAATGATCACATACCATTACGTATTAGTATGTTGTACAGTTACTGACCTGCCAAAATAACCTCAAGTAACCAAACCCTGGAAGCTAAGCAGTATCAATCCCAGGTAGTATTAGGTGGGAGACCTTCAATGAATACTAGATGCTACATGCTATATTTCAGCAGAACGAACTGGCAAACTCACCTCTTGAGTATTCCTTGCCTAAGAAAACTGAAATTTGCAGGGTAATAATAATACACTATTTATATTCCACTTTATCTCCCTGGAAGGACAGTACAGTACACATGAGGCAAACGATCAATGCCTTTTCCACACAGTGAACAATGACATACAGCACAGACAAAGGTAAAGGCCTTCTCCTTTTTTCCATCTCTGGCGCCTGGAGGTGATGTGCAACTCTTGTTCCATTTTTCCATGCCAGAGAGCCTGTTTTCCGTAGACATCTCCGATTGAGTTGCTGACATGTCTGCATATCTTCATGGGATGCCCATGCAGTAGCATTTATTAGCTTTGTAGATCACATTAAATTTGAAATCCCTCTGTATTATCAGCTCTTCAGAAAGTTTGAGGACGTAGGCCTTAAAATTGCTAGGTGAGTGTAGTACCTGATGTTTGTGAAAAATGGTAGGATTAGTATACTTGCAAATGTTGACATCTTAGAATATTTACTTATTTCAGATCTTTCTACTTTTATCAGAAGTTGTAGTGTATATTTATTACACATTTCACTGAACAGTTCACATTCTGTTGAAAAGTGACTTCAGTTTCCAATAACACGGTATTTAGAAATAGGCCCTTGCATTTCTGCAAGCGTGTGCATGTTATAAATTAAATCTTACAGAGGGAGTGCATTTAGTTGTGCTTAGCTCTCTACCAGATACTCTTTTCACCCTTAGCTTTGATTATGGAAGTATAAATAGGATTTGCTCTAAATATGAGAATTTCAGCCATATTGTTTTGGAATGAAAGATCTTATCCATTCCATAATTTAGAGTTGGGTAAGAATATGAGTTAGGTAAGAATAGGGGCCCCTGGTGGCGCAGTGGGTTGGACCTCTGAGCTGCTGAACTTGATGACTGAAAAGTTGGCAGTTTGAATCTGGGGAGTGGGATGAGCTCCTGCTCTTAGACCCAGCTTCTGCCAAACTACCATCTTCAAATTATGCAAATGTCAGTAGATCACTTCTGCTGGAAGGTACTGGCACTCTATGCAGTCATGCTGGCCAGGTGACCTTGGAGGTGTCTATGGACAACCTCAACCCTTCGGCTTAGAAATTGAGATGGGCACCACCCCCCAGAGTCAGACATGACTAGGCTTAATGTCAGAGGAAACCTTTTTACCTTTACTTTAAGAATATGAAACGGCCAGATTATTCAGTTTCTGCTGTCAAAAGTCATCTTCCATGTTTTCGTAAGTTTCCATCAAACCTGAACACGACTCCTAATTCTCTAAATGGTTTAGAGCTACAGTTCTTGGAAAGGGAGGATTTAAAAATGAAATGAAGTTTTCTTTTTTTTTTTTTTTTGGTGCTGCATAACTGCGTTACTAGTTGTTTCAGCAGTAGCTCTGTAGTACAGGTGTAGTACAGGTGTGGTCAGAGTACATATGTTCCTCTGTAAGTGGTCTTAATGGTGGTCCACTGGGATTTCTCTCCCCCAAAACATAATTTATAAGTAATTTGGAGACAAAACTTTTTTTTGTAGGAGGTCTCTTAGGGGACTAATAATGCAGCCTCCTAGTCTCCCTCAGTTGCCAATCTCTGATTGCACATAGAGGAAACAAAGTAAATATCAAAATAATATTATAAGATGGTATAACATCGTATCGGTCAGTAGAGTATTAGTTTTCTTCTAATCTAATAATTTCAGAATGACCGTTATGTTCAAAACTTGTTCAAATTATTCTGGTTAATAGTGTATTGAAATTTATTACCACATCTCTAAAAAGTTACAGGCAACTTTTCCAGTGTAAATCTTTTCTTATTCCTAATCTTTGCCCTTTTGTCTTCTAGAATGATAGATTTAGTAATATTACATTCAATAAGATGCCAGGTTGTAATGATTTGAGAGCCTGGCAGCAGTATGTGTCTGCAGCATAAAATTATTACATATAGTTGTCAAAAAGGCGTTTGATGTTTTAGTTATTTTATGAATTCTTTAAAAAATATTTTACATGTGATGTATTTTTTCCCTATATTTACTGTATATAATGCTATGATATTGTAAATTAAAAACAGAATATAAAGGGGTTATTAAATATTGAAACCACTTTGTGAGTTTTGGCCCATCCTGTAGTAAGATATTTGATGTAAATTGGATCAGGTCTCTCATACAGGTAGAACTATGAAGACATGAAGGTCCAACAAATTTCCCCCCCCCCCAAAAAAAAAAAAAACAAACCCCTAGTTAATGGGAAGGACTAGCCCTTTCTCTCTGAAAGTTCCTATTTGACCTTGGCGGAGGGCAATTCTGTATGAAGAAATCTTGAAGAGTGTTAAATAAAAATAATACTAAATCAAAAATGTTTTTCTACTTTAAGAAGTGTGCTAAGTGACATAAATTATCCTACCATCTACAGACACATTGAAGCCTCTTTTCATTTTGTTTGTGGTTCATTGGCTCCATTCCACAATTTTAATTCTGAGTTTTGAGCAGTGCCGTCTGACAGTAATATATCCTGCACAAAGGTATATAATGCTGCCAGTATTTCCATTCTTTAGTTTAAAATTCCATCTTTTTTCCATCAGATCAAGGTTCTGGAAAAAACCCACTATAATAGATATAATTGTTCAGAAACATGATCAAATTGAAAGTTCAATATATGAAACAGTTACTCTTTGAAAGATGGTTAGGAAACCTGAATAATGCTAATATATTCAACAATATAATTGTGGAGCCCCCGGTGCCGCAGTGGGTTAAACCCCCTGTGCCGGCAGGACTGAAAACCCGACAGGTCGCAGGTTCGAATCCGGGGAGAGGCAGATAAGTTCCCTCTATCAGCTCCTCATGCGGGGACATGAGAGAAGCCTCCCACAAGGATGGTAAAACATCAAATCATCTGGGTGTCCCCTGGGCAACGTCCTTGCAGACGGCCAATTCTCTCACAACAGAAGCAACTTGCAGTTTCTCAAGTCGCTCCTGACACGACAAAAAAAACCCAATATAATTAATGTTTAGTAAAAATTGTCTTCTCAAGTGGAAGAAATACTGAGTTCAGTAAAGCTTAGATAAGTGTAGGGTTGCATTTTAAATTATCTCAGGTTACTAGTGCTGCTGCATCACTTAAAGTGGTACTGATGGAGCAATATTGAGTTCAGTGGGCTAAATATTAAGGGTTTTTTGCCATCCTTTCAACTGAGATATTTACTATGTCTCTGACAATGATTAATTAAAAAGTAAACAATAAAAGCCCTATTAGTCAACAGAAACAGTATTACAATGTAACTGTAAAACTAGGTTGCAAAGAAGGAACTTGATGAGAGTTGTTCTATTACTCAATAGTGCCACTGAAAAGATCCTATCTCCCACAGTTATTTCATTACATCTTAAGACCTTTTACTGTTGTTGTGTGACTCAGTGATCCTATATGAAGCTTTCTTGACAAGATTTGTGTAGAGGGGGTTGCTTTTGCCTTCCTGAGAACAACTGACTGCCCACAGTCACCCAGTGGGGTTTCATAACCAAGTAGAGATTCAAACCCTGATGTTCAGAGTTGTAGAAAATTCTCAAACCATTAATCCGCACTGGTTCTCTCTTAAGTCCCTTGCAGGTTTATGTTTGTTTATATCATACTTTCCTCACAGAGAGCCTAAGACAGTTATGACATTTAGGACTGAGGTGGTGAATACTTTTCCCTTGAGGACAATAATGAATTTGCGAAACCATTTTCATTGCCACTGATGCCATTGAGAGAAGGACAAAAGGGTTTAGGAAGACTCAAGGCTTAATCATTCCCTTTGTAAGCTTTTTATTGTTCCATTTGGGAAGGGGTGTGTTTAAAGTTGGCGCACAAAGCAACTAGTATTTGTAACTAGTGATTTTCTATCTTGATTTAAAGCTTCAAGGGCTAAAGGTGGCACTTTCTGTTAGCCTTGGAAACCAACTGGTAGCATTTTCAGCAAAAAAAATAAATTAAAATATTCTATTTCTGAATTAAGGAATGATATGTTTCTAATGCCAATACATTATGTCCTCCACTTTCACTGGAATTAAGAGGTGTAAGGCACCCACAAAAATGGGAAAATTGCATTTTTTAAAAACCCCTGAGAGAACACCAATGATAACTTCTGAAGGAAGTTGACCATGCGGTCACCCTGGACGACATAGAGATTCTAGAGAGAACATACTGGGTCATTTATTTATTTGTGGTATTTTAATACTGCCCTTCTCAATCCTGAAGGGAGGGACTCAGGCGGTTCACAGTGACTCAGGGCAGTTCACAGTCAAATCCACAAATAATCAGATCTGCAAAACCTAAACTCGCAAATGTAAAGGTCCGACTAATAATGCTCATTTTTATTAACTATAATTTAAAACCTGATCTTTGATTTTAGCTTTTGGAAACCAGATGCCACCCATGCATCAACAACAAAGGTAAGACATTTTTCTCCTTACCTTCTTCTTGTAACAATTAACCGTTCTCTTTTGGCTTCTCTTGGCAGTTTATTTACATAATAGCACATAACTGTTGCCAATTGCTAATATTATAAGAGATTATGGTATGTAGGTGTAAAGTGATTACTGGGTGCATTTTTCTGAAAGTGAGCATGTTATAAAATACAATTTTGCGTTGTGTCTAGTTGTGTTCCTCCTATTTTCTCTTGGTTGATAAAATATAGTATAATTCTTTTGACAATGCAATATTCAGTAACAAGAATAATAGGGTCATATATCTGTTATAAGTTTTCTTCCAAATAAATAACAATTCGCCATATATTTGGGCTTCTTTGTGACTTGTATCTTTAAATATGAAAGCTAGGAAAGGCTATTCTGAATTCTCTCTCATAGATAGATAGATAGATAGATAGAGTATATTTCTGATAATATTTGGAGGATGTTGACTCTGGAAATTGTTACTAATAGATCTTAGAAAGAGTTAATATTCAAATGTTTTCCATCTAACAAACCCTACAGATATGAAAAGCATCCATTGGACTTAAAATTAAGGAGACTCATGGAATATTGAATTACTCAATAGAAATAGAGATATCTGAATTCAAAGATAGGTACAAATGTTAGTTTTTATCATTTTTTCAGATCTGTAATGACAGAAGAATACAAAGTTCCTGATGGAATGGTTGGATTCAGTAAGTAGTGTATATATTACGATAGTATAATACAAACACCTGTAGACAATGCTGTTAGTGCAATAACTGATGTCTTTGTTCATTTCTCAAGTAATTGGCAGAGGAGGAGAGCAAATCTCTCGCATACAGCAAGAATCTGGATGCAAAATACAGATTGCGCCTGGTAAATACTTCATTTGCTAGACTGTTTATTTCAAGTAATAGAGTACTAGCAAGTAGTGTTAGAAATTACCATGTTGGTGGTCTTCAATAATTATATGGAATCCAAGTTAACGATTAAGAGAATGGGGAGTTTAATACTAGATTACAGTTTTGATTACTTTTGGGTGGTCTGTTTTTAATAGTGGTTTAGAAGGAGTGATTAAATATTAATTTAACTACTGATTACTTCCTTATTTTGTGTTTACCATTATTCCTTCAATTTTCTTTCCATTTTATAGATAGTGGCGGGCTGCCCGAAAGGTCTTGCATGTTAACTGGAACTCCAGAGTCAGTACAGTAAGTGTTATCTATCATATCTTGCTGTTATGCCATCCCATCATCCCACATGTCTCCAGGTTTGATATATTCAGTCACTGGAAGATCATGCCTATTTTCCAATATTTTCCTGTCTCTTTTAAAGCATACCTTTAGACAGTACAGTAATCACCTTTTACATTATTGCATTAGCTTTTCGCTAACATGCAGATGTCCTCCTCCCACAGTACTTTTGATTATTCTGTAGATTAATGTCAGTAAATTTTGCATGAATGGTTATACCTGTATTCCTTGGGCTGTGACCAGAGTTTGTTGATTTGATGGCTAATAGAACTGGGAGGAAAGCGTTCTCTCTCTTCTTACTTTTTGCCTGGCTATCCCACTGAAAAGCAAGTTTCCTTGCATCCAGGAAGTTCTATGGGTGAAAGGAAGGGAAAAAAGTTGAAGCATGCCAGTTTTAACTGATAGAAAGCGGCACACACCTAATTGAAAAGAAAATGTTTGCTGCCATTATTAATAAGCACATATTCTAATGTTTGACAAAATTAAATTGTTACAAGTACTTCTTAATATTTATGTTCTTCCATTGCAAACTTCTCATGGATGACATTTCCATATGTTCTACTCAGGATGGAAACTGCTGACAAAAATATTACCATATCAAATATATTTAATACAGTGTGAAGAGAATGATATGTCTTGAATTCAGTGGTTTATTATCATGACTGGCAGATTTCTTCTGAAACAGCCAAGATTGAAAGTTTCATAAGCTATTGTCAAGTTATAATATACAATTCTCAAACTGCATTATCTTGTTCTCAAGGCCCAGAACACAGTGTGATTTTATCTCCTATTTTAAACTGATGGCTGACAATACAAATATATCTATGGAGTTTCTCATCTCAACCCTGTCATGTTTGATATTTCTGCAGACAATCCTAGTTCCAGTTATGTAATAGAATGAAATAGGACTAAAAAAAACTTTATGACTTTTGAAAGTGTTTCTGCTTAAAAACGTGCAGTTTTAAAGTCATTTATGTGATAATTTCCTAGTTAGTGAGCATGAGTTCCTATCAGTTGATAGTTGTTATTTTTCGGTCCTGTTATTCTCACGCATTATTTTTTTCAAGGTCTGCAAAGAGATTGCTTGATCAGATAGTTGAAAAGGGAAGACCTACACCAGGATTCCATCATGGTGATGGTCCAGGAAATGCAGTCCAGGAAATTATGATTCCAGCAAGCAAAGCAGGATTGGTTATCGGAAAGGGTGGAGAGACAATAAAGCAACTTCAGGTAAGCTGTTGGCATTCTATCTTTGGGTAAATGCATGAAAATCCCAAATTTGCATGATCTGTACAGGTTAATTTTATTAAATAGGAGAGAGCAGGCGTTAAGATGGTCATGATTCAAGATGGACCACAGAACACTGGAGCAGACAAACCTCTCAGGATCACAGGAGATCCTTACAAAGTTCAAGTAAGACATTTTGAAACTTCAAAAAACCCACCTTCTCTCTATATGTGACGTGATTTAAAGGTTATGGAATCTAAATTATACTTAATTCTCTTTCAGCAAGCCAAGGAAATGGTTTTAGATCTCATTCGTGATCAAGGTGGCTTTAGAGAGGTGCGCAATGAATATGGATCTAGAATAGGAGGCAATGAAGGGCTAGATGTAAGTATGAGAATATTTTGTACAGTGTACTTTTTAGTGTTTTTGTTTTGCAGGACGTATTTTTATCAGTACCAGTAGAATAATTAGACAAGAATAATGCAAATTTATTTTGGTTATCAATACTATCAAGTTTGAAGGAAATTGATAATTGTAAAACCACTTGTCCCCACCTTGGTAATGATCCAGTATAGCATATAATTATTTGATGAAGTTCTTAAGAAATTTTAACTGTGTTTCACTTTATTGCTTATTTTCTCATGTGGGGTCCCTTCCACTCAGCTGAATAAAATCCCACATTTTCTGCTTTAAACTAAAATATATGGCAGTGTGGACTCAGATAACCAAGTTCAAGGCAGATATTGTGTGATTTTCTACCTTGATACTTTGGTTATATGGCTGTGTGGAAGGGCCCTGGGTTACTAGTAAGCCCTGAGTTGTGCCAAAATCAGGGTCTGGGTTATATAAAGCTATACATTAAAACAAATACGATTTGGTTTCAAACTGATTCTGAATCTTTTCTTTAAATACCTGTTGTTTCTTTAAGGTTCCAATACCACGATTCGCTGTTGGGATTGTAATTGGAAGAAATGGAGAAATGATAAAAAAGATACAGAATGATGCTGGTGTGAGGATCCAATTTAAACCAGGTGAGCTACTTTCTGAATGCAGGACTAAAATTACAACTTTCTTTCCCTCTGTAATATTTAAGAAAAACTTATTAAAACATTGCATTCACCTTCCAGATGATGGAACAACTCCTGACAGAATAGCACAGATCACAGGACCTCCAGATAGATGCCAACATGCAGCAGAAATTATTACAGATCTTCTTCGAAGTGTTCAGGTTAGATAATAGTTTCTAGACACACTCTTGAATTGACTGCAAAATACTGGTTTCAATTTTCTGTAAACACTCTATTCGAAGTTCGCATTTATAATATGTTAAACTCAACATATTTTCTTGCCATTTTTGTTGGTGAAAGATTTTGACTGCTTTAATATTCAAAACAAGTGGAGAAATAAGGGGGAAGTGTTCATAATTATAAACATTTGAATAGGTATGTGCAAACCTTGTTTTGGGAATGTTAGCTGTATGACCAAATATTTCATAGCCAAATTACTCTGCACATAACTATGATACTCCTTTTGACCTAAAAGAAACACTCCCACAAATTAGTACTGTGTGATTGAGATTCTTGCTCTGCACCTAAGATTGCAGAATTGGTATTTGATAGATACCCCTCATGAACAGCACTCCATGCTGGCCACATGACCTTGGAGGTGTCTACGGAGAATGCTGGCTCTACGGCTTAGAAATTGAGATGAGCACCAATCCCCAGAATCTGAGACGACTGGTCTTAATGTCAGGGGAAAACCTTTACCTTACCTCATGAACACAATTGTTACACTTTCTAGTTATGAAAAGATATTGAAGAGTTTATGCATTTTGGAAGTGTGTTTCTAAAAATAAAACCAAGCTGAAGCTAGCCTATTACAAAGAAGCATATGACACACTCCATGGAATCTTGCTTTCTAGAAAAAGACAGGTTCTCAAACAGTTCCTGTCTTCAAAAGTGCCAAATGCTGTGTCTTAACTTTTACGTATAAACTGATGAAGGGATTCTAAATTCAGGCACTTTTAAACCATTTTGCTTATGATATTACACTGATCAGAAAAAACAGTACAGATGTTTTGTCTTCTGCAAAGAGATAATTGGCTCTTTTTTAAAGAAATAATTGTGTGAACTAGTTTTTGAGATGTTACATATTAAAATAAATCACTTTTTTCAGTTTTCAATAATTTTCCTGTGTTCCTAATGGTTGCTTTTCCGTATCAATCCAGGCTGGCAATCCTGGTGGCCCAGGGCCTGGAGGTCGTGGAAGAGGTAGAGGTCAGGGCAATTGGAACATGGGGCCACCTGGTGGGCTGCAAGAATTCAATTTTATTGTACCTACGGGAAAGACTGGATTAATCATTGGGAAAGGTAAGATCCTGAACTTCTTTAACGAGGCAGCTTATTCAACTTCTGTTTGCTTGGGAGAGCTCCAGTAGTGGACAAGCTCTTGTTTTTGTCTTTTAGTTTCTTTTTCTTTTTTTAATCTCTTCTGTGGATAACATAATGAATTGCTGTTCCCCTCATTCTAGCAAACCTAGTTAGTAGGCTTGGGTAACTAGGGAAAAATTTGGTTCTAAACTCGTTTCGTTTTTAGGGGGGTTTTGCGTTTCTTTTTTTAAAAGAATTCCGAAATTTTTCTTTAAAAAAAGTTCGGAATATACGAAATTTTGTAAAATTACGAAACAATTACGAATCAATTCATTAATGGCGGACGCGATTGCGCAATATGCTAAAAAAACCCTTCAAATGGGACAGGGGGAACTTCTGAAGCTTCCCTCTCCCTCTGTTGGTGTGATAATTTATTTTTTATCACTGATAAAACAAACAACAACCCTAAAACTTGCACCAGACATATGGAAATAATTACGAAGCAATTATGAAACAATTATGAAATAAATTGAAAAGTTTCGATTTTTAATTACTCCTGCATGGCTCAATATCGGATCGTAAGCTAATTTAAATACGAATTACAAAATTAACGAACGAAACCGCCCAAGCCTACTAGTTAGTAGTGATGGTGGCTGAAAGTTGCAGTCCAACAACATCTAGAGCAGGGCTTCTTAAACTATGCCCCCATGTGGGGAGTCCTCTTAAACGCAGTTTTGGGAGTCATGAAAATTTTCTAACCACCGCCTACTGCTGATTCAAGTGTTTACACAAACCTGTTGGGCAGTATTTGCCGTGGACTCTGCAGAAGATACTTCAATGGTGCTTCATAAATAGAAAGAGCACCCTGTTTAACAAGACTTGCAAGTGTTGATTTATTTTCAGCAAATGTTTGATTTTCATATCTATTTCATAAACCCTGGCTCATAAAAAATATTTCTCAGGCAGAAAGTGGAAAAGGTTTATGAAGCCCTAATTTAGAGAACCACCTTCTTGACTAGCTCCACATTAATTTCTGATTCATAGCTAAGCTTGTAGAAAAGAGGACCATTTTAGATAGCAGGCTGAAGAAGAAAAAGATTCGATGGTTATGCATACTTTATAAAGTAGTCAAGCAAACTAAAAGAGGCTGATATTTTTCATTCTATAGTCCATCCCCTTTACACACATGTTACACAAATAAAATTTTTGTCACATTGTTGAGTGGCCAAATGGCCTTCAGAAACATCTTCACAAAATGTCACATGATTTGTTTTTGTTAAAGATGTTAAGTAGAACTTAGTGTGTGCTTACTTAATTTTTCCCAGGTGGTGAAACTATCAAGAGCATCAGCCAACAATCTGGTGCTAGAATAGAACTTCAAAGGAATCCGCCACCAAATGCAGACCCTAATATGAAATTGTTTACTATCCGGGGGACACCACAACAGATTGATTATGCTCGTCAGCTCATAGAAGAAAAGATTGGAGTGAGTATTCTGGAAAATCTGCTTGTTATTTAAATTCCTGATGGGTTAGAAACAGGTAGTTCTGCAGGGTGGGTGAGGAGAATTAGATGGTATTAGTGCATAATGTTTTCTTTTAAGATAACCAGGTGCTTTAGACTATATTTCAGAGCAAGGAACTGGCAAAACTACTTTTGAGTATTCCTTGCCTTTAAAACAACTACAAAATTTATGGGTTGTCAGTAAGGCACACACACATAACAAGTTGGCCATTAGTGGTTTTGCGCTTGAGCACAGTAATACACTTGCTATCTATGGATTTGCCCTTTTGTGCTGCAGAGTACTTTGATTGGCAGTCATGACAACATTTGCTCTGAACAGTTCCTGTTTATCCTGGAAACAAGTGAAAGCCTGGTTTATGAACTGTTGCCTTTCAATATGTTAAGTTTGAATTATTTCAGTATATAGATAAGATAATACAGAGAATTTAGTGGTGATCATTGTGAAAATGTAAACTGCAAAATTGTTATGTAGAAATAGAACATATCACCTGTTGCTATGGAATTCCTCCCATATCTTCTCCATGAGATAACCCAATTTTCTAGAGCAGCTCTGCACAACTTGCAGTCCTCCAGGTGTTTTGGACTTCAGCTCCCAGAATTCCTGATGGTTGGAACAGCTGGCTAGGGCTTCTGGGAGTTGGAAGGCTTCATATTGTGCAAGCCTGCTCCAGAGCAAAGATTTTTAAAGTGGGAGTTACAATCACAAATGGGCTTACAAAAGCGAGTGGTGTGGGTTGTGGACAATTTGGCCAAAAAGTGTATGGACAAAGAGGAGGAATTGGGGTCCTGGTTGAGAAGGGAAAACTGAACTAAGAAAGAGGAGGAATTGGGCTGCTGCTTGAGAAAGGGAAAAAAAGTAGTGTGTTCCATACCTATTTTGGATACCTGGGTTCATGTAAAAAAAATCCCAGCTACAAAGGAGGCACGAGTGAAAAACGTTTAAGAAACCCTTCTCTAGAGCAGATTTGGTGTACTATGAAGGGTGTTTTAGATGGGAAAGGGAACCATTTTTCCAGCAGTAGCCATTGTGGTAGCAAACAGGAGTTACTTCTCTGAAGGAAACATTTGGAGAATAGGACTTAGCTAAATATGTGAACAAGCTTCTGCTTTCAGTGAATAGAAAGAAATCAAGGGGACTACAGAAGTTAACTTCCATTCTGCCTTTTTTGGAAGGGTCCGGTGAATCCTTTGGGTCCCCCTGTGCCGCATGGGCCTCATGGGGTTGTTCCTGGGCCACACGGGCCTCCTGGGCCGCCTCCAGGAGCCCCAATGGGGCCTTACAATCCAGCTCCTTACACCCCTGGCCCTCCTGGCCCAGCACCTCAGTAAGTAATTTTCTGTCGGAAATAACATTTGCAGGGCAAAATGTGCATGAGATTGAAAATCACTCCTGCGGAGGGAAAATTCTTTCATCAACATTAAAAAAAAAACTAATTACACAATCCAGGTTTCTGAAATTATATTAATAGATTTGAAAAGGTCACTGGGAAAACATTTGTACCTTAACCGCTTTCATGAGAATCCTCCTTTCTGTCTGTTAATTCATTCTGGGGCAGCTAGAATATAAACCAGGATTAATTTTAACTACCAAAACTCAGTCTAGGAATGCCAATCCAATCGGCCTTTATTGGCATATATAAGAAGACAGTATAAATGATAAAAAAGGGAACTTCACATTTGCTACACGTTCAATTTACAGACTTCATTCAGGAACCTTGCCATTAAAAGGCAACGGTTAAAATCTTGACAGTTTAAAAGCATAATTACTTTGTCTGCATCAGTATGGTTTTTCAAGGACTATAACTTGTAGTAGTAAGGTAGATCTTAATTCCTGGTAAAGTGGGCAGTGCAGAAGAATATGAGGGATGGAATCCAGCTGTCCTGTACTACAGGGACAAAGCCTCTCATCGCTTGGTAGACTGTCGAGTCTTCGTCTGTGGAGCAGAGATGGCATAATATTAAATCTAGCCAGCATGTAGGCTCTCCCGTATGAGGAGTTAGTGAGCACTGCAATATAAAAGGCTGGGTTTCTCTGTATGAATGGAGTTGCCATGTTCATAGGCGAACAGAATTTATTGGCCAAGTTCAGGAGTTGTTTATAATCCCTTTCTAGCAACCTCTTTTTAATGAGGGTTAAGATCTTAGTGAAAGTTAACATATTCAAGAAGTCACGATGTGAGGCCGATCTGGCTGCGACATCTGTCACCCCATTGATCACCAAGGTTGATTTGGCTGATCTGGCTGTCTTGGCGGGTGTCCCCCTCCCTCCCTCACCACTCCATGTGCTTCCCCCTGAAGCTGCGTGCTCAGTGGAAGAGGGTGACGTCCCAGGTGTAGAAGGAGTGTACCAAGGTCTCCAGTCTTCGGTTCGTGGTATACGATAAGCTTCCCTCCCTGCTAGAACCTCCAAACAAGCTCAGTCTAGGAATGCGTGAAGTAATACTTGCTTTATAAGCATTAACTTTTGCAATCAACATTAATCATACATACAGACCTCACCTCTGAGGATGCCTGCCATAGATGCAGGCGAAACGTCAGGAGAAATGCCTCTAGAACATGGCCATATAGCCCGAAAAAACCCACAAGAACTGAATCATACATAGCCTTGCATAACACGCAGCTGTTTTCAGGCAGTTTTTAAAAAATAATTTACTGTAGAAATGAAAGCTGTGGAAAGTTTGTGATAGGTTTTTAGGACAAGGAAGAGGTAGATAGTACCTCCTAGCAAAAACCATTCTTATCTTTATTTTTATCCCACCTTTCTCCCCATAGGGACTTAAGGTGGCTAACAGTACATGACATAGTAGAATAGAGTTTAAAAGCAAGGTGAATACATATACATCTGAGTATGATTTTTTTTAATTAAATACTTGTGTCATGAATGTAAAAGGTGAAATGCAATTAAAATTACATTTAAAAACTAGACAGCTCCTCCTAATTATTATTTTTTCTTTACTTGCACAACTATTGCATTAATTTTACTGAGTTAGTGTACTAAATTGTAAGGGTAGCTTTGAACAACGTGGATAATGTGTTTCAAAACATTTCTAAAAGGGTGTTGCAGGCTATTGGTATAGTCCTTTTCTGTGCAGAATGTTAGACCTAGAACAGATTGTGGAATCATCTGTATTCACCAGTTTCAACCAGTTCATGCATAAAAAAACATAATTTCCTTTTCTGCTTAAAAAGGGCATAATTGTATGTAAAATTTGCGTTTTAGTGGTCCTCCGGCACCATATGCACCACAAGGATGGGGTAATACTTACCCACACTGGCAGCCACCAAATCCTCCTGACCCAGGTAAGAAGAAACAAACTGTTCATATAATTATGTTTGCAGGAGGAAAAAAAAACATGCTTGATCACTCTGATGTCAATCCATATGCTGCTTTGCCCAACCTGTTCCACAACAACCTAAACTTCCTTATTCACTTCGTCTTGTGGAAGCCTGCTAATGGATGCCTCCAGGTTTCTTGATAATTGTGTTCATAGGTCTGCATTTGATAAAGTGAAGTCTCTGCGTTGGAGACTATCAATGTATAATTGCAGAATTGATTTCTGTGGCAGAAAGCAGTTGTGAAGTATTTCAATGCAATTTTGCCCAACTGCATGGCAACTGAGCGGTTTTAGATAAAATTCACAGGAGGGGTTTGAAAATGGGTGCCTTCCAGATGTTTTGGATTATTAATTCCCATCTGTTCCAGACATGATCAAGGATCACATGGGTGTTGTGATCCAAAACATTGAAAAGCATCAGATTAGCCACTCTTGCAGGGCCTCATAAACTTTTTCCACTTGTGTGCCCTTTCTGTCCAAGACATTTTTACATGACCGTAGACAGATAGATAGATATTAAAAAATAAAATATTTACTAAAAATAAATCAGCATTTGGGCTCGCTCCATTTTGTGGAGTACAGCTGAAGCATCTACTGCAGAGACCACTGCATGTTGTTGCTAACAGATATGTGTAAATGGGTGGTGTTCAGAAACCTTTTACTGTTGCCAAATTTTTCATCTCTTCAACATTGAACTAATGGGGGACCCCATTTGGGGTCAGGACCCACAGTTTAAGAAGCAGTGACTTAGAGCAACAAAATGCATATTTACCCAATAGGTTTGTGTCATTCAGGTTGTGATGACCTTTTCTATGTTCACAGTAAAATTAAAATGAAAAGAAGTGTGAAGCCATATTAAACATGTAGGGCAGTTGTTGACATTTATCAACAATATGGTGAACTGAAAATACCTTTTGATTCCTTAGGCAAGCCAACAGATCCTAATTCAGCAGCATGGGCAGCTTATTATGCTCATTACTACCAGCAGCAGGCCCAGCCACCACCTGCAGCTCCACCTAGTGCTCCACCAGCCACTCAGACCAATGGGCAAGGTAAGAAAGAGCTTTAGTTGATTTGCTTGTACATTTTATCTGCAGTTTATCTACCATTCATAAGAAAATAGATTTAACTAAAACATTATGCACCTTGAAAAATCAGATTTACAGTACTGTGTTGATTGAAAAAAATGCCAAGTTTTCTTTATATACATTGACTTGGATCGTAATGTAGATTAATGTTAATGTTATAATATAAATGATCCTTCTTCTAGAATTAAATAACCCTTCTGTTAAATTTTTTAATAGGCAAGCCATTATTTTGGCAAAAATGCCATCTTTCCTGCTGCTCTTTAAATTCCGATTAAAATTATGCTGATCATTACTTGGATGACTACTGTGAAACAATGGGGAAATTGGTGTTCTGTATTTTGCCTCCATTTGATACTGCTGTTGAATTTTGTTGCCTCAGTGAAATAAATCCCCCCCCCCCCAAATTTACATTATGTAATTATTAGATAATGTAAGCTTGTAAAACTTCTCTTTTCCGGCAAGCTTTGGATGGGTGAACAACTTGGGGCTATGCCTGTTCTTGCTGCCTATTGTTATTTAAAGCTAATTGTATTGTTTTAATCTGTTCTTTAAACCGCTCCAAGCCAAATTGGGAGTAGCGGTATACAAGTTAAATAAATAAATAACTGAAAGTGTTTCCATTTTATTTATATATTTCTGTGATAGATATTTTGTAGTTTACTGTGTCCAGAATTTTTGGAATTCATTTTAGTTGCATGGTATTTGTATGAAATCCACGTAAGGCTGAATGTGTGTTGTCTGTGTATATGTACATACATCCAAAACTCTTGTTTTTTTTTTCTTTTTTAAAACTTTCTGCTCAATCAGGAGATCAACCAAATCCAGCCCCAGCAGGACAGGTAGATTATACCAAGGCATGGGAAGAATACTATAAAAAAATGGGTACGTCTTTCTCTGCATGTGTGTGAGTGATCAAAATGAAACGTTTAATTATTTTTGTTTGTAAACGGCAATATTTATTTATTTATTTGCTTATTTCTATACCGCATTTTTCAGCCCTTAACAGGCGACAGTATTTTATAGGCAGTTTATAAAATAAAATTAGGTAAAGCCCACAGTAGGTACTCCTAAACATCATATTGTGGGCATCATTTTTAGTCTGTTGGTACAGGTATGGTAAATAAAATTTGAATGGGCATTTTTTTGAATGCTTATATTTAGTTGGGAAATCCACATTCCATAGTCCATATGTTCATACTCAGCATCAGGTTGCATGAAATTTGAGGCCCACTGTTTTACATGGAGAACAGAGAAGACTTGTGGGCACCCAATGGGGCTTAACTTTGGGGACAACCCTTGTTGTGCAGTTGCTAAGTGAATATCCATCCAAGCCATTGTCTTGGGGAAAATGAAGTCTCATCCTGTGCCATGTTAATTCTGATTAAAATCATGATGTTCACTGCCTTGAGGGATATTTATCTGCAACTTCTAAGTTAATTTAAGTTATAAGGCATATTTCCATACATGACTGTTCCAAATGTTTATTTTTTGAGAGTGGGTGGTCCTGCAGAGCACTGGGGGGAAGGCAGTTCACCTCATTGCACTCCTTTCATCCCACTCCAAAACCAATTCTATAGGGCTGGGATGCATTAGAAGCAGTTTTCAGACAGCTGAGTGGGGTACAGAAAGTAGGAGTGAAGAAAGGTTTTGTTGTGACCACCAGTGCAACATGGGTTTTAAGCCAGTGGTTTTAAATCTTTGAAGCAGAACTTCCTGGTATTTCTGTAATTAAGGAATGTTCATTAATGAAGATTATCATTAGTTTTCCAGGTAGCCACAGGTCACACAGAATTCCACAGAGACATTTATCATTTTTGTTCTGATAAGTTAAGGACTGCTAGAAAACATTGTAAATAGCAGAATATTACTTTGTCTTCACTCAAACTGAAATTGTCTTGTTTTCAAAATAAAATACACTTTGTGAACCAAGTAGACAAGTTCTGTTTAACTTGAATATGGTTGGGGTGACACCTTGCTTCACAGCATGTTATTTTTTCATTGCTAGGTGTACGGCCTGCCAGTATTTTCATTTTCACATTGCATGCTATACCTAGCATAGGGAGCCTGGTATGGATAGAATTGCAGCCAGAGATTAGGAATCCTCAATTTAAACCAAGTTTTATACATCGAAAGTTGATTGCTATTTTATAACCTAACCTGCTTCAAATATTTTGTTGTAACAATAGTAGGATAATTCCATGATCTTTGATTCCCAAATTCTTAGGGAGGATAGAAATACAGTATTTTGTACAGTATATTTGATTTTTCTTTTGCTACCAGGCTCAAGAACTCACTGCTATATATAACAAATGAGGTTGTGTTCATTTTTAAAAAATGTTTCAAAAAACAAGACATACTCATTTTTCTTCTGACAATGTATTATCTTGCATACTTTCTTAATAATTTAAAATGGAGAACCATATATACCTTCTTGGCTTTCTCCATAATGAGAGTGGAGAATTTAGCTTTCTCTATGACAACAGTGGGGAGTGGGGACTATATTTTGTTTAATGCACAAAAAGGAGCTCCCAGTGGCGCAATAGGTTAAACCCTTGTGCCGGCAGGACTGAAGACTGACAGGTCGCAGGTTCGAATTTGAGGAGAGTTCGGATGAGCTCCCTCTGTCAGCTCCCCATGCGGGGACATGAGAGAAGCCTCCCACAAGGATAATAAAACACCAAAACATCTGGGTGTCCCCTGAGCAACATCCTTGCAGGCGGCTAATTCTCTCACACCAGAAGTAATTTGCAGTTTCTCAAGTCGCTCCTAACAGGAAAAAATGCACAAAAGAATGTGCTTGAAAAAGCAGGTTTGAAATTACATAGTCTAAAACATCAATAGTGGTCACAATGAACTGATAGTACTTGACTCCTTTCTTTCTGCCCTCATTCTGCATGCTGTTGCTAATATTTCAGTCACTGAAATACAAAGATCTACTTGAACATTGTTTTAAAGTGGTTTAACAGTAAGCATGTGTTTACTTTTGAAGTAATCTTGGCAAATGGATTCCTTTACAAACTGCCTTAATACTCAGCCATTCAGAGTTGTCTTCAACATCATGTGTAGTTGGCGTACAATCCTGTACACATGAGATATACTGTTTTTCTTCCATTCTAAGACACATTTTTTCTATATAATCTGTAAAAATGGGTTGCATTTTAGAATCACAGGTGTATCTTATGTATTTTTGGTGGCAGCGGCGGTGGTGGTACTGAAATTAGGATGCGTCTTAAAATTGAAGAAATGCTACAACTTTGGGAGATTTATGTGTGAGGCGGCAAGTTAGATTATGAGGCCTTATTTGTATTTACAATTTGTTTACTATATCACAGGGAATCCCCCAAATTTAGCCACAGTTTATGCCATTGAGAAGTAGGACTCTGTGAGACACCTTACAAATGCTGAATTCAGAAACAGGCTAGGGGGTGCCAAGTAGTAATGTTGGGTTTCACTTAAAGCTCTTTTTTTTTAAGTACAAGAAAATATTAATATTACCTCTTCTTTGTACTGAGCTTCTAAACAGCAAAGAACTCTTCCACTGTATTCTTGTCTGTAATTTCAGTGTACCTGGGAGACGTTTTTACATTAAAATGTGGGGGGTTTTTCAGGTCAACCAGGGCAGCCACAAGATTATTCAAAGGCTTGGGAGGAATATTACAAGAAGCAAGGTAATGTCTGTTAGAAATGAGATTATTTTGAGCTCCTATTGTCCCTTTTACGGCACCAGAGTTGTGTAATCTGTCCCTCTTCCAGGCCAGGCCGTTCCCGCTCCAGCCGGAGCCCCACCTGCAGGCCAGCCGGATTATAGCGCCGCCTGGGCTGAATACTATAGACAGCAGGCGGCCTATTATGCCCAGACAAGTCCACAAGGAATGCCGCAACACCCTCCAGCACCACAGGTATAACAATCTTGAATAACATGGGTGAGATTGGTTTTTTACTTAGTTTGTGGGCTTTTTCCTTTTTTTGCATGTCTCCCACTTTGATATCTTTCTGGAGTATGCATTATTTTTCCTGGCAATGAGTAACTAGTCAATGAATTCATGCTCTGTTAACTAGAGTTCTGTCTTTCCTTTGCATACGCTCAGTGCTTTTGATCTCAAAATTTCTCCCCCCAGGGTTTTTGAAAAGCCATGCAGGAAGCCACCACCATTACATTAACAACATTTTCTTTCTTAAAGGCTTCACTCCTGAGTTAGCGCAATGTAATAAAGATTTTCTTTAACTTTTTGTGTATCTCTTATGTATTTCTTCGCACAGGGCCAATAATAAGAAGTGGACAATACAGTATTTGCTTCATTATGTGGGGGAAAAAACCTTTGTTAAATGTATGGATGCAGACGCCTTGATGAAGATCATAATTTTTGTTTGGTTAAAAAAATAGTGTTTTTTGAAAATGTACAAAATATCTATCACTTCTGATAGGAGGTAATATTTCTGTGTAGAAATGGAAATTGGTTTGTTTTTAGTACATTAGTGTAGATGTACACATTCCAGCAAATGTATTTGCAACTATTATGTGGTCAATGCTTTGTGATATAAATGTACTTTTTCAATGTATACTTGATCACTTTTAAATGCCTGTTTTGTGCTTTACAATAAATAATATGAAACCTCCTGTGTCGGTAAGTTGGATATGTGGATACTTTTGAGAATGCAAGGATTTGTTATAGAAATGCTGTACATATACACAAATAAGACTTTTTCCCCCCTTGGAAGTTTGGGCTTGACATCGATATTCTCCCCTTGCAGAATTAGTTTTATGCCAGGATCTCTTTTGTTATTGTATTTTCTGTTTAGCATCTTGGTCTTCTCTTCTTTCTTCTCAATTAAAAATTGCATGTATGTGAAGGTGTTTCTTGACATACTTTACTGCATTAACAGTTGCAATTTCTTTTTTTTATTATTCATGA
Organism: Anolis sagrei; assembly: GCF_037176765.1. Lineage (NCBI taxonomy): Eukaryota > Metazoa > Chordata > Lepidosauria > Squamata > Anolidae > Anolis > Anolis sagrei. The sequence continues at coordinate 159,520,106 of NC_090024.1, forward strand.
CCACTGTCTCAGACCCATACAACTGCTATATAGTTAACATTTGTTTTTATACGTGATTTCATTCTTAAAGTATATTTTTCAGGCACGTTACTAAACTCAGATACTGTAGAAGGCAAAGGGTGCATAAGCAGTCAGTTTGTGGCACTTTGCTTCCAAATTCAGTGTAGTAAGGATGACATGTTTTATAGTTACCAGAACTGCATTTGTCTTAGGGACTTATTTTGCAGATGAGATCTTTTTTTAAATGCTGAAAACGAGTCAATAAGTGATATTTTGCAACAACAACAAAATCTCCGTACAATATTTGCCTTCTCTTAATCCATACTGAAAGTTCTGATCAATTCCACTGTTTGCTTTTCTGCATATCTTAGATTCCATGCAATACAGTCTGTCTTGCCATTGTCTGTTGAAGTGCAGGTTTGATCCAGCCAGTATAGAGCTAGCTCTGTAGGGGTGAGGAGGACTGTGCTGTGTATCATCCTTGATTGTTCCTTCAAGGAGCATTGCACTGTAAGTACATCAGAAATGACAAAATGATGAACTGCAACAGTATCTTTTTGTCAGTGTTCCACATAATGCCAATGCCATAACCTGTGTGAAATATTATGTTGGAATAAAATACAGTGCTCATATCTTAGAAAATCTTTAATTGCTTCTTAATTCAGAAACCTAGATATGCATAAAATATTTGTTTGTATAAGCTTTATGGGTAAGTATTCTTGAGACATTTAGCTTTAGCTAAAGAAATTGTCATTTGCCTAAGCAACGTTATTCATTAGGGTTTCAGAAATGAGATACTCTGAGAGAACAAAATTTTGTGCATTGTGAAAAGTTTAAAATGCTTGTGAGGTTGGAGGTTGTTTTGTGTTTGGTTGTCTGCATATGTTTGGTGATACAGGTATACATACGTTCATTTTATAAACCCTTATTAGCCTTTGGAAAATGATTTTGTTGTTTTGGAGTATACGCTTAGGGTGGCTGCAAGAGAAGAAAAAAGGTCTAAAATAAAAGTAGTTTTACTGCACAGATAAATAGAAATGCATTTTGTTGTACTGTAGAATCAGGAAGGAATTATTTTTATCCCAATGTAGATTAGGATTTAAATTTTGGAGAGAGAGAAAAACCCTGTTAGGAAATTATTAAATATATGTAGTGTAGGCTTTGAAGTCTCTAGATCAAATATTTTGCATGATTACTTTGTAGCTTAATAGAAAATGGTGTACTTACTAACTAAACAAAACAAAAAATTCACCAGATTCTTTATCATTCACCAAATGGAGGCTGTTGATTTTGATTCATTTAAAGTATAAAATCTTTTATTAATTGCAAACAGTGCAATTATTTATACTTCACAGTGCCTTCCCAGACCTTCCACCTTAGGTTCTGCTGCAAAAAGCACAGGTAAGCACAACCTAAGGAAGTGTATAAATACATATTTCAGTATATTAATGTTGTCCCTGTGAGATTTTTTCTGTGCTTGTGTATTCAAGAGCAATCTGCTAATATCTTTCCCCAAATGTATTCTGCTATTCATGGTTTCATTCCAGTGGAAAGTCTGAAACAATTACTGACATTTCTGGGTAAATGTGTATCTTTATTTTTAAAAGATAAGTGGATTGCTGCAGTAATTTTTGAGTAAGTCAGTTTTACTATTTTCCCTCAATAGCTGAGTTGTGACATATGAATATAAAATATTTTTTCAAGATACAGGAAATATTGGTCAGAACTTCAACAGCCTTCAAAAAATGTTTATAATGTAAAAGGATGTTATACCCATTACTACTTATTCAAGCATACTGTGTGTTTCTCTTAATCCCAAAGCAAGTTTCAGGTATACACCATAAAACATAATAAATTAATCTAGTTTGCTTAATTTTACAGAGAGGAAACTTAGACTTGAACTTTGCAGAATAGTTGTAGAAAGCATGTATGCCAGTTAAAAATGTTGACAGTTGGCAAATATTTCTTTATTATAGCAATCTCCTTCCTTACCTTGCTATTTCAGCTGAACTGCTGTATATTTTTGCCAGTTTAAATGTTTTGTGTATGGCTTATATCTAGATAGTTTAACAGGTGCAATTTTTCAGTTCTAAGTAGACAATGCTGAGGCAGTACCATCCGGTTTTTGTTCATCACTTAATACAATGTTTTGGTTTTATCAAGTCCTGCTTTTATCTGCATCAAAGAAAAATATTCAAAAATCCTGCCTTCATTTTCACACACAGTGCTGAAGATGCTGCAAGCACCAAATCATAGCTCATAAAATCAGGTCCTGAGATAGTTACTTCCAATAAAGAGGATTCCTTTGAGTGTATGGCCATGGTGAGCCGATGAGCATGGACCATAGAAGGGCTCCATGTAGAAGGTAAAATTGGCAAAACAATACCGATTTTAAATGTATCCCATACTTTATGGTGGTGTAGGGTATAATTTGCCTGTTTTAATCGCTTCTCATTCTTTAAAGTGCTATTTGCCTGACCATAAATGTTCCATAATTTGTTATGTGATAATAATACAAACCATCAATTTGCACTTTGCTAAATAGTCAAGCATAGATATGTTTTGCATTTTCACCACAAAATTAATAGTTGTACTTGAATTCCCTTGGCACACGTCATTTTCGGTTGTAGTTAAACATGTCAGGATTGCATTTTTATATTTTACAACTAGGTTTGTGCTTAAAGGCTTTGTTGTGGTTGGGTTGTTTCCATTTTAAACTAAAGGTTATTTTTGCTCTAGTTTCAGTATATGTAGCTTAAACTGACATTTAATTTTAAAGGCGAGGAATATAGCTTAAATGGTTCCCATAGGAGATGATAGAAAATCTGCTTTACTTTGTTTTTCTTTTCACATTTGTTGATGGACCTATAGGCCTCTTCTTGCACTAAGAGTAGTTCTACTGTTCAGTTTGTCTCATTCTTTTCAGAAATGTTAGGTTGAATCAGTCATAGAGCAGACATTGTGATCCAATTCCTAGGTCATTTGTTTTCTTTGAGCGGTTCTTGTGCTATAGCAAGGGGGGAAATGTAATACTAGGCAGAAGTAAGAGTAATTAATGCTTTAAACAGAATCTTGATTTCACTTTATCGTAACTTTTACAGATCACCCTTCAGTATGTCTTCTGTGTAGGATATGCTTTTCTAGTTTAAGAAAGCAGTTTTCTAGATTTATTTGTGCAAATCACACGTTAGTTGATTGCGAGGTAGGCTGCATCTTTCATTAATTCTTTTTCTTGAAAAACAAGACTTGTCAGCTGTTAGGAAATCTTTATTTTTGTAAGCTGAAGGGTAGAACTGTTCAGTTTTCTTTGTGTACTAGCTATTCACGAGCCAGAAGCTTAGGTCTTAACAGAATTCATAATGTAGATCTACATTGTCTGCCGGTAGTACCCTATAAAACACTTTGTGTTTATGCAACCTTTATCTTATATGCATGCAAGATGCATTTTTGTCCTGAGATAGTGTTCTCTGCAGAAACTACCCGTGTTTAAAAAAAAAAAAAGAAGACTGTCTTTTAAAGGCAACTGTGATGGGAAGTATCTTAGGGAGATGCAGCTTGGACGTGAGGTAAATCAAATGCTTTACAGTATGTTGTGTTGAGCTTGCAAATATTGACATTGTATGTACTCATGAATGCCCATTAATTGTAATGTTTTTGTATGAGTTCTCAATAAATGTAAACTAATGAATCTTTCCATTTGTTATACTCCTCATTTCAATGAAGTGTTCAGTGACTCCTGCTTTTGTGAAATGATGAGAAATATTCAACTCTGTAGGAACCGAACATATTTATTAACCTTCCTATTACTTCAGCATACAAACAATTGATTTGAAACACTGTCACGTTCAATGAGAAACCATTATCTCTTGCATAAAATGTAAATCTAAGTTCTGCCCAAGAAATGTAATGTTACATCAAAATCAAATGGAAGATTCTGCAAATGTATCACATCTCTTCATTCTGAGTTTCCAGTGCATGTATTAGCCTGTATTGGAGTTCACTTAATTACGTCCCATATTGCAGAAACCACAGGTGTAAAATCTGTTTACTTCAGAAATGGGAGGGGGGGGGATATGAATCATATAGTAGTAAATAATGTAGTGAGATGATTCTAAATTATACAAGATGAGATGCAACATTGAAAATCCATCCACTATTATAATGCTAACCTCTTCAATATGAATTATTCCTATATGGTTCAGTATTTCAAGTTAGATGCTTGACAGTGTCTACTGTCTAATAAATGTAAATGTTTGATTTCAAATAACTTGAACTTAGAACTGTGCGTATAGTTTGTAGTTACATAAATCTGTCTTCAAGCCATTATTATAAACTTGATATAAATTTTGATGTAATTTTATTAACACAAAAGAAAAGGAAAATGTTGCATTCAACAAAGCCTAACTTAAACCACTACATGACATTTTGGCTTCTTAATAGTTTATCCAAGAACATACTTATTGCCCCACAAAGCTTCCAGGACCAGAAAAATAAACATCAACTTTTTGTGGAGAATGAATTAATGAGTCTTTGGCTCTAGGAACACTGCTTGAATTTTGCTTTTTCTTATCACTTTGGCTTAATTTTACCACACTGACAATAAGGTTCTTAAGAGAGCAGGTGGCTTGTTGAACAACCAGTTCTACACTTGGATCACATTTCATACTAGTGCATATAATTCATGATGGAAAGTCGCTGGAACCATATGCCAAACTGCTTTGTATGAACAGCTTCATTGGTCTAATGGAAAATATCTGCCACTTGAAGCACTAAGGTGGCATAAGCCACTTGTGCTGGTTACATGTGTAGATTAAGCCACTGTATCCTAAATAAAACCAGCTTCTGTTGCCAATTTCCAGTCTGAAACCAAGAGGGATTCAGGAAAGTTGAGTATCTTATTTGAGGAATGATAGACAACTTCTTGTTGGCCCCGCCACAGAAGGAAAAGATGAATGCAGTAAAATTTAGGGAAGGAAGGCTCCAGAAAAAGCATACTTTAATAGTCATCAGCTGAAGAGAAGAGAAGAGAGAAAAGAGTTAAGAGAAGATTGGCAGAATGTAATAAAAACTGAAGACCCGAGAACTTAACGCTATCTCTTACTTTCAATGGTGAGAATGCATGTGCTAGCTGCTGTTCCTCTACTGTTTACTGCTTTACACATATATTCCCCTTCATCTTCTGGGAAAGTTTCTGGTAAGTATAGGCAATATGTGTCTCCTCTCTCAATATATTGATAGTCCTCACAATCCTGCAGCATCTCCCCTTCAAACCACCATGTAACTTCTGGCTTTGGTTCTCCAGTTATTTTCACAGTAAACCTCACAGGTTCACTATCCACAACAGACACATTTTTAAGAGGCTTCTTGAACCACGGAGCCCCTGAGCGTGCTTGCTGTTCTTCATCTTCGTATACTGAGCCATTAACAATGCTGCCTTCTTCCTCTTCCTCCTCTTCTTTTTTCTGCATTTAAAACACAAAGTGAAGGAATGCACAGTGTTTACATATCATATGGGGGGTTCAATATCTGCAGTACTAATGCCTATTTTGGATAAAGCAAGTACTCGCATTATAACTAGCCTTCCAATATGTTAACACCAGCAGATTTGGCCTATAGTCCACTGCTAGAGTAGTTAACACAGGTCATGGGCAGGGATTATGACGACCAGAAGTTAAACTAACTGCCGACAGTACCATTGTTGTTTCTGGGGATTGCTATTAATAACATCTGGATAGTTGCACAATTTTCATATTTGAGTTAGGTTGTGCTATCCAAAGACTTGGCCTGTTAGAATCAAATGTGGTACATTCGCCTTTCTCTGTCAGGACACCGTACACAAACATACATTTATTTGGGAAGCTACAAATTATTTTGGTTATTCAGATATTTTGGTTATTCAGATATTTAAGATGTTCTCTAGGAATCTCTAGGTCCTCCAGTGGGACTCTATAGTCAACTTCTCCAGTCACACTGGGGGACTGAGATTTCTACAGTGAACAACTCTATAGGTTCTCCAATGTGTTCCTATTAGGGTCAGCTTCCAGCAGACTGAGCACAGAGTCCTACTGAGGACTGAGAAATGCTTAAAGAGGTGTTCTCTCGGGTAAAAGCACAGCAGTTTCTTTATTCCTGGTATTTCACGCCCCTAACCCCAGTGAATGTGGAGGGCTGATAATAACTAGGACTAATATAAAAGAAAAGCAGCCTCTGACTAGATTCAAAATCTAAATATTAAACTACTCCTTCATTAAAATATACAGCTACTATTAAGCTGCTCTTATTTCTTGCTCTAATAAACAGCAGTTAGATGTGAGGAGCCATTTGCTGTGAACCAGTTAATTAGCAACATGGAGGTAACTAGCACGTCATTTCAGGAAAGCAAGATGGTGACTCCCTCAATTCGCATAGGATTTAATTGACTTCCATGTAACCTGTTGCCTAGGAAAAACTTAGGAAATTCATGGGTCCATCAATAGACTTGTTATACGGAGCATTCTGATCTAGTCTTGTGCAGTAGATTGGTCAAACTTTTATCCTGACAGAAAGGAAGGTGGCATTAGACCACATCATCTTTCAGAGTTGACAAAAGGGACCATAGAAAGGATATGCGGATACAATAAATATACAAACTTTAGCCAAATACAATTGTGCCTCCTAAGAACTGGTACTTGTTAATGGAATCCTAGTATGTGTTAACTCTTCCCATTCATAATACTAGGAAAAACTCAATGCTCTTCTTAAAAGCCATCAGCTTTTGATACCTTTTGCAATGCGGCATCAATTTCCTTTTGCTCAAATTGCATGCGTAGCATTTTTTGTTCTTCAATCCTCCTTTGCTCTTCCTCTTCCCTTGCCTTCGCCATTTGTTCAAACCTGGCTTTCATGTCAACCTTGTGGGTAAATGGAGCTTCACATTTTGCAGCAGGCTTCACATCTACTTCACCTTCCTTCAAGAAATTTTTAAGAATGGGAGGGAGAGAGTAAAAAAAGAGCTAAAAGTAGGTCAAGTAATAAGGCAACCTTTTGACTATTATTCTTTAGTGCTACTTGAGGTTGGCAGCTAAAAGTAATTATAAATACAATTTTTGGTCATGATTGTCACAATATCGACCTTCAAGAATCCATTCATTCAACAGAGATACCACTTGGGCACCATTTAGTGGTAAGAAGTTAGATTTCTATTTAAAAAATCATTTATCAAAATAGGACTGCAACAAGTGAGAAACTGACAAGTGAAAAGCTAAAGCTGGAATTATAAATGACTATCAGCTGTCTAGTCTTTAAAGGAGATTGAATTGATTGAATTGCAACAGCTGACAAGTACATATGGCAGAGAAGACTGTCCCTTGACATGCCCTATCATCTAGCATTACTAAAGTACTAGCAAAATAATTACAGGATTTCCCCCTTCATAGAAGATTTCCCCTTTATGGAAAGGTAGCAACAATGCTATTAGGGGCATAATCAATAAATAAGAGTACTAACACTCCCTGCCACACTTTTCAATTCCCTACACGCCCCCCCCCCCTCCCTTTTTTTCTCTTCCCCCGGCGTATACACGCCTCCCCTTGGTCTTATCCACTTTACCCCCATTCTTTCTTTTATGATAATATTAGATATGTCAATGATTAACACCCTCTTGATGTATTCCTAGTGCAAACTTTCAATAAAAATTACATTAAAAAAAAGAAAGGTAGCAAAGTAGTCAAAAGTCAAGGAAATGCATGTATGGAACTGCAAGAAGGAAGTCTGTACTTAAGCAATTAGATCAGTCATTAAAATAATGCCTCATTCGTATCCTGAGTAATGAGGCATCCTTTCATATGACCGCTTTTGTAAAATATTCAAAATCATAAACATAACATTGAAAACATCCTGAATATGATGGCATTTTATCATGGAGAATCATCTGAATGAGTGAATTCAAACAAGTTTTAGTTGATGTGATGTGAAGACAATATTGACGAGGGTCACATATTTCTGGGTACTTATAACTGAATACCCGGAAATATGCTTTTTTTTTTTTTTTTTTTTTTTTTTTTTTTTTTTGGTCGTGTCAGGAGAGACTTGAGAAACTGCAAGTCGCTTCTGGTGTGAGAGAATTGGCCGTCTGCAAGGACATTGCCCAGGGGACGCCCAGATGATCTGATGTTTTTATCATCCTTGTGGGAGGCTTCTCTCATGTCCCCGTATGAGGAGCTGGAGCTGATAGAGGGAGCTCATCTGCCTCTCCTCAGATTCGAACCTGCAACCTGTCGGTCTTCAGTCCCATCGGCAGTCCTACCTACTGGTGGCACAGTGGGTTTAATCCACTGCGCCACCAGGACTCCGTAAATATGATAATAAAAGCAAGGCAAAAGGGGGCAAATAAAACATCGAGTCGCCTTCGGGTTTAGAGAGGTGGTATATAAATATGGTAAATAATAAATAAATAATCATAGTTACAGAGCTATGCCATTAATCTCAACCCAATTTCCAATTACTGGAAAGCAGCAGCTGAGGTCTGCTCTGTTGGCTCAAGAAGCAGCTGTCACTTCTAACCCTATGAGTGATTTCATAGGGTTAGAAGAGCAGGACCGGACAAATTTCTCTCTTGAACCAGAGATCCTTGGCACAAGGAGAGTTGCAAATATCCATCAACTGCTTCTTGAGCAAGAGGGGAACAGATCCCCATCAATTACAGTGGGTGCTAAGTGAGGATTGGGAGACTTCCACTGCCCCTACATAACCCTAAACTAGTGGCAGTGGAGGGGCCACAATCACAAGTGCATCGAGGAGTCTGGCCATAGTTGATCATCAAAACTTCTATTTCTTACAAAAGGAAAGCATAGTTCTAAAATGAATAAAAATGTTCATTCATTGTTGCTAATGGTTTGTAATGCAGTTTTCATCTTGGTGAAATGTTTTGTGCAGTTTCCAAATAGGTATGTTTAGTTAATAGTCTTTGTCTGGAGATGTTCATTGAAATGACGGCCTTGACCAAAAAAATGTAATCCAGTGTTCATTGTTTTAAAGCATCTAATAATTTTTTTTAAAAAAAAACTTTGTGTCATTTTCTTTTACTCACGGTCATGTCAATCTACAAAAGCTGGCCTGTGGATGTCAGAGCAATAGACAATGACATTTTGATGACTTGAATGAATATGAACACACTAGAATAATGCACAATGGAGGACCTTCTCACAGAGACACCAGAGGGCACTCCAAGTTACCAGTTTCTAGTCAAAGGAAATCTAGTATAATGCCAAGTTTTAAACTTCATTTGTGTTTTTTTTTAAAAAAAATACATTGTAACTGTACCCTCATTTTGCTTCTGACACAATATTTTTTTTAAAAACCCTAGAATCAGAGTTGGAAGAGATTGACTCTTGTTTTGCTAAAGATGGAAGTACATATCTTTTGCAGTTGTCACACTTTTCTCATGGGTCAACTGCATCCTGTAGTTTCATCTAAACCTGTTAATCACAAGTGACATTTCACTACACTTCATTATCACAATGCTATTAGATCCAATTGTGGTGAAGTAATTAATCATGTAGAAACATCAATACATTCATACCCACTGTGCTTTGGTGCTATATCTAGTGCTGGCTATACATGCATATATAGATGGTGGCACATAATAATCACAAGATTATTTTTAAAACCCTTAAGAAAAACATTTGCAATTTGATGCCAGTACTAGCCATCATATCGCTGAAAAATTAACTGCATTTTGATTCTCTCAAGGCATTAAAAAATCAACATACTTCCTGAAACTTCTCTGCTTCCCTTTCTTTTATTTCCTGATCCGTAGCTCTCCTCCTTGCTCTCTCTTCTTCGATTTTTTTCTGGATTTCTTCTTCAGACAACTGCCCAATTTTTTCAAACTTTTTCTTCAGATTCTTGGCTTGAATTGAACCACTTCTTTTCAATCTTATTAGCTCCTCATATTCTCTGCTAAGTTCAAAGGTTTCACACTCCTCTTCCTCCTGATAAAGAAAAATAAGGATAATTATGTGCTTTTGGGAACCCCGGTGGTGCAATGGATTAAACTCCTGAGCTGCTGAACTTGCTGACTGAAAGGTTGGTGGTTCGAATCCAGGGAGTGGGGTGAGCTCCTGATATTAGCCTCACCTTCTGCCAACCTTGCAGTTCCAAAACATGCAAATGTGAGTAGATTAATAGGTACTGCTTCGGCGGGAAGGCAACGACACTCCATGCAGTCATGCTGGCCACATGACCTTGGAGGCATCTACGGACAACGCTGGCTCTTTGGCTTAGAAATGGAGATGAGCACCAACCCCCAGGGTCAGCATGACTAGACTTAATATCAAGGGGAAACCTTTACCTGCTTTTGAGTACCTTTCTTTATTAAGAAATTATCAGTGATGCTAAGTTCCATTCATTTTAATATGGCCATTCATTGGCATGGATTTACAACATCTTGCTCGCTGTTTATTTAGTCTCTCATCCATTCCTAGCTGTGGCTTTATTCCTGTATTGTCCTTATGAACAAACATGTGGTGCTCCAATCAAGCAGAGATTCCCACTGGACAATGGCAGAGTGTAATTGCTAATTATTCCAAATGCCACCCCCAGGATCACTTTTAGTGTTGCTTCCAAATAGTCTTGGCTTATCACAAAAGGCTGTAGTGTAAAACAAGGAACCAGAAAAAGTCACATTGTCCCCCTTCATCAGACAACAGCATTCAAACTTATTTGTCCATGGGAATCTAAGGTTTATGGCCAAGATCAAACTGGATATTCATGATGTTGCTGATTCTGACTTCTAAGCATCCAGCCCAAACCAGTAATTTTCAGATTATGATCATTCTTCTCACTCAAAATTTGAGGGAGGGGGATTTAAGTAATAGCCAAACCTCTCCCATTTCTTGTCTTAGCTGTTCAAATTCCTGCTTCTCCATTTCCATTTTTTGCCTGCGTTCTTCCTCCGTACGCCTCTTTTCTTCTTCCATTTTTTGTCTCAGTAATTCCTCAAAGTTGATTTCCAGTTTTCCAGGTGTGAGAGATTCTTGTGATACAGTTTTTGACATAGGTGAAGGCTCATCTTCTAGGCCCTGTTAGAAATAATGTATAGCCTCAGTAGTTAAAACTTCAACACAAGTCATCAGTCATCATTACATGATAGTTCCCTGAATAATTATATTTGCCCCACATTGAAGCCCTTTCCCTCTGCTCTTTTAATCTGTTCTTTTCCCAAATATAAAAAATCAACTGGAAAGCTAGGTTTGGTTAGACAGCGCAGGAGAAAACTGGTTAATTACACTTTCAGTACCACCTTCGCCCAGCAAGTGCCAGGACTTTTTATTTATTTAGTTCAGTGCTCAGCAAATTTATTTATTTATTTATTTATTTAAAACGTGCCCCATCCTTCTCTACCTCCAAGGAGGGATTCAGAATGGCTTCCAAGCAGGCAATAATTCAATGGCAACATAGAAAAACCACATAATAAATACATCCATATACATTAAAATAGTTAAAATATACGTTAGATTAAAATTGCCATATTGAAATTGTCATCCAAATCAGTCCAAGTACGTTCCAATAAAATCTTGTTTTCCCCAGTAAAACAAACTATTCTGTGAATGCTTGATCCCATAATCAGAATTTAAGTTTCTTCTAGAAGGTCAGAAGGGAGGGGGCGGATCTAATTTCGCTAGGGAGAGAGTTCCACAGCCAAGGGGCCACCACTAAGAAGGCCCTGTTTCTCGTCCCCACCAGACACAACTGCAATGGCAATGGGACAGAGAGCAGGGCCTCCCTGGATTATCTTAAGATCCTAGATGGTTTGTTGACAGGTAAACTGGGCTGGAGCCCTTTAGGGCTTTATAGGTTCACATCAGCACTTTGAATCAAGCCTGGAAGCTAATTGGCAGCCAGTGGAGCTGACGTAGCAAGGGAGTTGTACGCTCCCTGTACCCTGCTCCTGTGAGCAACCTGGCTGCTGAGCACTGGACTAACTGAAGCTTCTGAGCAGTCTTCAGAGGCAACCCCATGTAGAGTGTGTTGCAGTAGTCTATTCGGGATGTAACCAGAGCATGGACCAAGTCAGACCTCCCAAGATACGGGCGCAGCTGGTGCACAAGTTTTAACCATGCAAAGGTTCCCCTGGCCACCGCTGAGACCTGGAGTAGAACCTTTCAGAATAACCTTTCCAATGTTGCTGAGCTGCAGCTCATGGCATTGCTCATCACTGGTTGTTATAGTGTGCTGCTGGGAGCTATAGTTCATTTATCCTTGATATATAGCCTGATCCAGGGATGTAAAAAAACCAGACATCAGAGTAATTACACTACCATATTTTTTCTGGCTTCAGCAAATGCCTTTTTCTCCTCTTCTATGCGCCTTCTGGCTTCCTCTTCTGTCCTCCTTTTTTCTTCTTCTTGCCTCTGCCTTTCTAATTCCTCAAAGGTAAGTATCAGTTTTGCAGGATGGAATTCCTTGGCAGAATTTTCACTTTCACTATCATCTTCATCATTTACCTTTTGGGGAAAACAAATTTGAAAATTAATTTGGATTAACATGAAGATGACTAAATAGAGGATACATCATGAATAACATGACTTGGTGGAAAAGACAATGTTTGGCAAAGTGGAAGGCCATAAGGAAAGAGCTATCCTTCTGGCGGAAAGCTAAAACCTTTTTATTCAGGCAGACTTTTAAAGACGAAGGTGTTTGAGATCATCAAGGGCTGCTGTAATTTTGTGATGTGATCTTATACGACTTTATAGTTTAAACCTGGATTGTTTTAATACTAATGTTGTTTAATACTGTTTTAATATTTGTATATTTGTATATTTTAAGTTGTATTGAAATGTTTTTAGTTGTGAGCCACTTTGAATCTCCATATGGAGAGAAAAAGCAGGATATAAATAAACATAATAAATAAATATAGGAATAATTAGTAAATGCGTTAAGTTATATTTTTGTTTTTGGAGGTCTGAAAAACAAATGCTACTGCAGGTCATGGACTGCATAAACTTTCTTTGGTGCTCTTAGGCGATTTAAGTGTGTTATCATTACAAATGCAGTAAGACGATTAATCTTTTGTGTGCTTCATACAGACAAGGAAATGAGATTTTCCTTGTATACTGGAACATACACTTATAAACTTACCATTTGCTGCCTTGCTTCCTCAAAGGCACGCTTTTCTTCTTCCAAACGTAGCCTTGCCTCCTCTTCTGCTTGCCTCTTCTGGTTTTCTTGTCTTTGTCTTTCCAGTTCTTCAAATGTTAATTTCACTTTACTGGGAGATGGAGAATCTTTTCCTTCATCATCAGGTTCTTCATCTTCATCCTATTCAGAAAGCTTATTACTTAGATGTAAACCATCTTGACAGTAACCTATGCACTTAACATCTCACCTTTCCCTGAAATCTTAAGCCCACTTACCTGGAAGTGAGTTACTTTGTAAACACTAGAGCTTACTATCAAGCAAACATGCTTATGATCACCATGCAAGGGGTGTTTTCCCCATTTTGCTTACCGCATCTGGTGAAAAATATTTGACTTCCCTGAGAGCCTGCTTTTCCTGCTCATATCTCAAACGCTTTTCTTCTTCATGTTTTCGTCTTTCTTGTTCTTCTCTTTCTCTCTCTAGGTCCTCAAAACTTATTTTCATCTTGCCAGGTGTTTTGCTAGGTTTTACAGGAACTACTGTCACTAGCAAAGAATCATCACCTTCCTGTTGTCAAAAACAAATGTCGCCATGAACATCTGGACTGCACAGCTACTACTGCCTGTGAATAGTTACAATTACACCAAAATGTTCATTTTCCTACAGTGGGTAGATCAGTCTGTGGCACAGTGGACCTAAATCGTTTTCCAATGGTCAGCTGATCTCTAGATTGTAAATAGGATACAGGAGGAAGAGGAATACAGAGTCTGACGAACATTAGTAAGAACACTTAAACATGAGTTGCATTTGCATTGAAGAATAGAATCATGAATGATTTAAATACATATATTTGAGTGAACAGAAGAACTCTTTCTATATACAGAAGAGATTTTGATCCAACAGACACTCCCGCTAGAGAAAGAATGGACATTTTTGTTTCTCCTTCCCCTGTGGTCTGTAGAAAAAGAGTTTGGTGGAAGAAGACAAATGAATAAAAATCACATTCTCCCTTTTTCTAGAATAGTGTCTCATGAGAAGAACCCTGTTCATGAAACATTCAGGTTTTACTCAGTGTAGATAAAGCTGTGTGGTTTTTACAACCACCCCGCAAGGCAGGACAGTATTGCTCCTATATTGTGAATAGAAAGGTTGGAAGACAGTCCCTTCACTTACTCCTCCCAATAACATCATGACAGAGGTGAGATACCAGCTGGAGACTCATTGTTAGATCAGTCTGGTCTTACATTTCATATGTTTATACAACTTTGAATACTGAACAAATCTAAAACATCCCTTGCCTTTTCAGAAAGAAAGCCATCAGTTAATACTGCCCTAAAGCATGAGATACTTGAAAAAGGTTCTCTTTAACACAAAACAACACCATTTACAATATTAACTCCAGTAATCATAGAAGCATAGAATTGGAAGAGACCTCATGGTTCATCCAGTCCAACCTCCTGCTAAGAAGCAGGACAATCGCTTTCAAAGCACCCCCAACAGATGGCCATCCAGCCTCTGTTTAAAAGCCTCCATAGAAGGAGCCTCCTCCTTCTACATCCTCCTTCTTGTATTCAAACATTCAGTTCAGTTCATCCCAGGAAAAATTAAACCCATAAAGAACTAAAGTGTCTGATTTCCAAGAAAGAGACCGGTTACCAGGTATTAAAACTAGTGGGAATCATATTAATCTGAAATGTAAGTTTATTATGTCTTCCAAATGCTGGTCTGAATTGATTTGGAGACATTTCAATACATTAGATTTGATGTAGTAATCACATTACTGAGAAATGTTCAACGGGTATAAAAGAAATACTATTTATTTTAAGTCTGTTTTAAAAATAATATAAAAATCAATAATTAGATAATATTTTATGAGAAGAGCAGTCATACTCTACTTTCATTTATGTGGTCCAAATGAAGCATTATATTGCAATATGGCAACACCACTCAGTTACTAAATGCTTTAAAAATCAGTGGTCTGTAAAACACTGTTGCTCAGAAAGAGACAATGATTCTCACAGCTCCTTGGAGATCCAGTTAAGATACTGTTCCCAGTGTCATCTTCCTTTTTGCCAAATGTCTGCTCTTTCCTTAAGCTATTCCCTTCCTCACATACTGAAGCTATGGAAAAACTACTTAAATCACACAGTAAAGCCTTACAGCAAGTCCTTGCATCTAATTGAGCGCACTTTAACCACCGTGTAAGGGTTTACTCCAGGAAAGAGCTGCCATCTGGATGACTACCAGCAAAAAGAACTCAAGCGGCAGGCATTAAATCAGGCATCCTCAAACTGCAGCCCTCCAGCTGTTTGGGCCTTCAACTCCCAGAATTCCTGACAATTGAACAAGCTCGTTTGGGCTTCTGTGAGTTGGAGGCCTAAACAGTTTGAGGGCCACCCAGTTTAAAGATGTCTGCATTAAATCACAGTAAGGTACTTTAAACTTGCTAGTTAGCCTGTTTCTACTACTGCTGCTACTACTACTACTATTACAAAAGCTGGGTGGCCATCTGTTGGAGGTGCTCTGATTATGCTTTTCCTGCATGGACTAGATGGCTCCTGGGGTTGCCCCTATTTTTTTGTGTCAGAAGCGACTGGAGAAATTGCAAGTTGTTTCTAGTGTGAAATAATTGGCTGTCTGCAAGACGTCACCCATGGGACATCCAGATGTTTTACCATCCTGTGGGAGGCTTCCCTCATGTCCCTGCATGAGAAGCTGGAGCAGACAGACAGGAGCTCACCCCACTCCCTGGATTCAAACCACCAACCTGTCAGCAGTCCTGCTGGCACAAGGCACCCATTGAGCCACTCATGGTTTGCCCATGCCTTTTACACACACACACACACACACACACACACACACACAGAGAGAGTATATAATATATAAACATTTCTTGGGTTTCCATAAAAATGTTTGCTTTAAAAGGGGCTCCAGCACTGAAAACTTTGAGAACTCCTGCTTTAAACAATTCTACAAATAATTTTAATATGAGAAGCTCTGGAGACCTTAGAAAGAGGGCTTAGTCAACCATACGAGTCTGAATGTGCTTAAGACATTTTCATGAGTTCTAAATCATTCAGCAAAACACATTTTAGTTGTGTGCCGGTTAAAACTTTCTTTTAATTTATCTGTATTAAGCAATTTGTAGGAGAGTAATTGAATGTTTAAAAATGAGAAAAGTTTCAAATCATAAATGTAAGGTGAAATGTTAATCCTGTTACTATAAATAGGTATGATTCACTTGATGCACTGACATAGATATCCATTTACAATGTGATAGTAATGGCATCACATCAGTGCATCACGTCAGTGCAGGCAATAAATGGAATAGGGCTTTGGTTGCTATCAGCCCATAACATTTTCCTTGGAGCTACATAATTCCATCTATCACAGTGGTTCTCAACCTGTGGGTTCCCAGATGTTTTGGCCTTCAACTCCCAGAAATCTTAACAGCTGGTAAACTGACTGGGATTTCTCAGAGTTGTAAGCCAAAACACCCAGGGACCCTCAGGTTGAGAACCACTGATCTATCCAATAACAGCACTCATCAACCTAAATCATTGGTAAATTGATTCTAAGAAGCGAACTGTTCCAAGTTCAACCAGCAGATGGCATTTCAAAATTCATCTCAAATTTCCACAGAAGTTCAATATCTGAGACACACCTCTTTTCTTCCAGCAAGCAAAGGATGAAGTATAGTAACTGACTGACTATGCAAATGTAAATGTCATCAACAGTCACTACAAACTAGGAAATAGTCAAGACACCATAAAAAATGAACAGTAATTCTGAGATTACAATTACCGTAAGTACACGAGATAATGATCAATCTGAAAATAATCTGCTGTCCAGTCCGATTGTCTGTCTTCCCAAAACTGTTATCCAACACTCACAGAGCACTTTAAACACAGCTATTTCTACACAGTAATAACCATGAGTTATATAAAGGTGAATGTTTCAGTGTAAAGAAGTCTGATTATTACCTCCGATGCCGATTCAGTTCCCGAATTGTTTAACTGTTCATCAATCTATTAAATAAGAATTGTATACAACAGTGTTATTTTGGTTCTTTTTCATCAAATGAATATATTGTGCAATTGGATGTGTGATTATAAATCAAAATGTGACATTAAAAGGTATAAATATGGCACTGTTCAACTCCCACTGTACACATGTTAATCTGTGACTCCTGGTCAGACATTTTACTTCATGTAACACCCCTCAGCTCCATGAAAAACCCAGAATTTAGCATGCCTTACCTCTAGTCAGCACAGGATACCACAAGACCTTAGATTCATCAAAAGGTGGAAATTATTTTGAGGTGCACAACAAAACCTCCAATCAACACAATGGAACAGTTTATGACCTACCAAGTCAAACTCTAGAGTAGGGTGTCCAACTCATTTTCACTGAAGGCCACATCAACCTTTTGGTTGCCTTCAAAGCACTGTTTGTAACTGTAAGACTGTATAATATAACTGTTTTGCCCTGGCGTTAAAGGCCTCACGGACCACATAAAACGACATGGCGTGCCAAATTCGGCCTGTGGACTTTGCGTTTGACTCATGCCAATGAGAACTTACAAAAAATACTTCTGTGGAATACTGCTAGTTAGGGTGTGCTAGGAATTGTAGTCCAAAATATAACCTTTCCATGCTCTGCATTCTCCTAATCCAATGTAGATTTATTCAACCAAAATTCTGAAATTTATAGACCTATTTTTTTAACACACCAGTTTATTGTTGAGACCCTGTTTTGATAATCTTGGGCAGGCTGGACTGTAATAGTAAACCACAAATTGTGCAGGCTTGATAATGAGTAAACGGAATGATTTTATATTGGAAAGCATGGTATCCTTCGTATTCCCCCTCTCAGTTTTGTGTCCCGAAAAGGAAGGGCTGGATCCTGTAGTCATAGATATTCAATGTTCATACAATCATAGTACAGCCCAGGTTTGTTTACTTCTCCATATTTCATGTGCTTCTTCCTGTTTAGTGCATGTGTATGCGCAATATGGACACGAAACTGTAAGGAACATAAACCGTGGTGTACAACCCTTAACAACACTAACATGTTTCTGTTTCCTCATTATTGAGGCATCATACACACATCTCACATACAAGTCCCTTCCCTCACATCTAGGAGGATTCTACCCAAGCATGGCTTTACACCCCAAGTACAAAATAGGGTGTAAAGCCATTCTCATAAAGCTCTCTAATTCAATGAAACACACTGGGATTTAATTATTTACCACAGTCAGCTAACTGCCCATTTACGCAATTATTAGCTATGTACTTCACATTATGACAATACTAATATTACTCTAGGGAAATTCTGGCAATTACAGTTTATTCCACAAAAATATGCATGCTGTTATATTTTTAAACAAGCAAATTCCAAGAAGACAAATGTACAACCTTCCACTCAAAGAGTTATAGCCAAATTCAAGGGTACCAAAAAGCCATTGCAAAATATCAATGATAGTATTTCTTGCGGTACACACAGTACTTAATTCAGATAAGGATGTCTCCCTCATTGTATGCAGTATTCTTAATCTAGCAGTTGCACAACTGCTAAAGCTGCATACAGCCATACCGAGACCACTCTATCAGCTTTCAATGGTCTCCATGAGGAGATCCTAATATGCAAAAAAAGCACCACAAAGTGAAATGGATAAGAAGCTTACACACATGCTAGTTAGCCTATGTATATAAGTGACCCAAAGAGCTGAGGGCCTTACTGTTGATCAAGAAGGCCAATATGGGCAATCTACCTCAATGCTAGCAAGAGTTCTTATAAGGGATGCCTTGGCATCTAATAGTACTTAATATCTAATCATGTACTAGATATCTCCATAAGAAAACAGTCATCACATCACATAACTGACCTATTTACAAATTACATAAATATTATGCAATTAGCATTAGGTCAGAGTCATCTCAATCACTTGGCTTCCTTTAATCCCACCCTAACCTTAACCGTAACCCTAATACGAAACCTCAGAAACAAACTAAAGACTATCAGTTTCAAGGCATTAGAATTCTTTTAAGTTTTCCAGATCTTTTAAAGGAACTCCATATATATATATATACTAGCTGTGCCCTGCCACGCGTTGCTGTGGCCTATAGTAAAACTTATCAAAGTTGAGGTAGATATCTGGACTATTATGAAAGAGAGGTCCCTACCTATTCCTTCCCCCTTTTCCTCCCCCTTTCTCTCCTTTCTTCCTTCTCTACCTCTTTCTTTCTTTCCTTCTTTCACTACTTGGTTTCATCCTTCTCTCTTTCCTTCATTCCTTCCCCCTTTCTTCCTTTGCCTTTCTTCCCTCCCTGTTTGCTTCCTTCTTTCACTTTTTATTTCCTTTTATTTCACCACCATCATAACAATAACAATAATGCAATGCATTGCCTCTGGGACCTGACACCTCTCCCATTCCCCCTAAAAGGGTCTCATAGGAACAATAGCATAATAATAATAATAGAAATAACAACCTTTACCCGCCACGTGTTGCTGTGGCCAATCTTCCCTCTTTCTCTCCTTCTTTCCCTCTTTCCCTCCCTCCCTCCCTCCCTCCTTCCTTCCTTCCTCCCTTCCTTCCTTCCTTCCTTCCTTCCTTCCCATCTTTCCTTCTCCTCTTCTTTCTGTATCTCTTTCCTTCCTTCCCCCTTTTTCTTTCTCTTCTGCTGTCTCTCTTTTCTTTCCTTCCATCTTTCCTTTTCTTTCCTTTTCTTCTTCCTCTAACTTTCCTTCCTTCCCCCTTTTTCTTTACCTCCCTTTCTCTTTCTTCCTTCTTTCCTTCCTTCCTGTCTTTCCTAGATTTTGACAGGGCGGGAAGGGGAGGGGTGGGGTTTGGAGGTGGCCTGAAGTAAAAGGAGGTAAGATTGGGGCAGGGGAGTGATGGAGCGTGGGGTTGCGTGTGTGTGTGCGGCGGCGGGGGGAGTGATGGAGCCTGGGGTTGCGTGTGTGTGTGCGGCGGCGGGGGGAGTGGGGTTGCGTGTGTGTGCGGCGGTGGGGGGAGTGATGGAGCGTGGGGTTGCGTGTGTGTGTGCGGCGGCGGGGGGAGTGATGGAGCGTGGGGTTGCGTGTGTGTGTGTGCGGCAGGGGGTGTGTGTGTGCGGGAAGCAGCGCGGCGGGGCTTGGAGTGGGCATGGTTTCCGCAGAGGGAAAGTTGGCCGGAAGGCCATGTGCGCGCGCGATGGAACTTGCGGCTGGGCGCCAATGCGCATGCTCAGTTGTTTTGCCGTTTTGTGAGTGTGTTGTGTTGTTTTTCATTTTGAGTAGATATGTTTGTACCTTGTGGGTTGTGTTATGGGCATGGGAATTTTGGTTAAGTTTCGTTGGGGTTTTTTTGAGTTTTGTTCTTTTGCCGTTTTGTGAGTGTGTTGCTGTGTTGTTTTTCATTTTGAGTAGATATGTTTGTACCTTGTGGGTTGTGTTATGGGCACGGGGATTTTGGTTAAGTTTCGTTGGGGGATTTTTGAGTTTTGTTGTTTTGCTGTTTTGTGAGTGTGTTGTTGTGTTGTTTTTCATTTTTAGTAGATATGTTTGTACCTTGTGGGTTGTGTTATGGGCACGGGGATTTTGGTTAAGTTTCGTTGGGGGATTTTTGAGTTTTGTTGTTTTGCCGTTTTGTGAGTGTGTTGTTGTGTTGTTTTTCATTTTGAGTAGATATGTTTGTACCTTGTGGGTTGTGTTATGGGCACGGGGATTTTGGTTAAGTTTCGTTGGGGGATTTTTGAGTTTTGTTGTTTTGCCGTTTTGTGAGTGTGTTGTTGTGTTGTTTTTCATTTTGAGTAGATATGTTTATACCTTGTGGGTTGTGTTATGGGTACGGGGATTTTGGTTAAGTTTCGTTGGGGGATTTTTGAGTTTTGTTGTTTTGCCGTTTTGTGAGTGTGTTGCTGTGTTGTTTTTCATTTTGAGTAGGTATGTTTGTACCTTGTGGGTTATGTTATGGGCACGGGGATTTTAGTTAAGTTTCGTTGGGGGATTTTTGAGTTTTGTCGTTTTGCCGTTTTGTGAGTGTGTTGTGTTGTTTTTCATTTTGAGTAGGTATGTTTGTACCTTGTGGGTTGTGTTATGGGCACGGGGATTTTGGTTAAGTTTCGTTGGGGGATTTTTTAGTTTTGTTGTTTTGCCGTTTTGTGAGTGTGTTGTTGTGTTGTTTTTCATTTTGAGTAGGTATGTTTGTACCTTGTGGGTTGTGTTATGGGCACGGGGATTTTGGTTAAGTTTCGTTGGGGGATTTTTTAGTTTTGTTGTTTTGCCGTTTTGTGAGTGTGTTGTTGTGTTGTTTTTCATTTTGAGTAGATATGTTTGTACCTTGTGGGTTGTGTTATGGGCACGGGGATTTTAGTTAAGTTTCGTTGGGGGATTTTTGAGTTTTGTTGTTTTGCCGTTTTGTGAGTGTGTTGTTGTGTTGTTTTTCATTTTGAGTAGATATGTTTGTACCTTGTGGGTTGTGTTATGGGCATGGGAATTTTGGTTAAGTTTCGTTGGGGGGTTTTTGAGTTTTGTTTCCTCGTTGGATGCCCCTAACAAATTTAATGTTATAATATCCTTCTTTTAACATGTCAGGAGTGACTTGAGAAACTGCAAGTCACTTCTGGTGTGACAGAATTGGCCATCTGCAAGGACATTGTCCAGGGGACGCCTGGATGTTTTGATGTTTTATCATCCTTGTGGGAAGCTTCTTTCATGTCTCCACATGAGGAGGTGGAGCTGGCAGAGGGAGCTCATTTGCGCTCTCCCTGGATTCAAACCTCTGACCTGTCAGTCTTCAGTTCTGCTGGCACAAGAGTTTAACCCATTGCGCCACCGGGGGCTCCTATAATATCCCATAGTATACCATTATACTTTTTACTATCTCTGAGCCAACAAAAAAGCATGTTTCTTATTAATTCATCTCTATGTTTTTCATTTGGTTTCTTCAAGTGCTAGAAAACACCCTCTTACTCTTTCAGCATCCAGTTTCAGTTCATATTATTGAAAGCACTAATGGTTCTCTCTTTAATCTTGCAACTGGCAGCACAAATTTATTTCCAGTTTTGTACAGGAACATCACAATCTGATCAAATAACTTAAGCAACCATACTTGAATACAAAATCCTGTCTTTTTCTGGAGAAAATGGAAGCACTAGGTGCAGAATGCCAGAAATAAGATCTCAAAAAACAACAACCCCAAACATATGCTTGATATTAGCATTCTATACAGATGCCACCCTCTATGGAATCACACTATGTTGAACTTATAAATAGCTATAAGAAATTATATTGGCCTAAGGGTTTGGGTGCAGTGAAGCCAGAGTCAATTAGTTTCTATGATTCAATGAAGAAGCTAACATTTGGATTCATATTATCCATAGTGGAATTTTCCCCATGTGACTATCCAGATTTAGGAAGGTGAAGACATTATCTATTAAACCATTTCCCCCCTATGCCCCCTGAAAGGTCGGACAAGGGATTGAAGGAGACACAATAAAATTGTTCTTCCGCCTGCCTTGGGCTCTAGTAAGAGCCTCTATTTAGTGAAGTGGTTCCCAACCAATGGTCCGCAAGAATGAAAATATGGTCCATGGCCTCACCATTACTACACCGTTGCCTTGAAACCATGTGGCAATGAGAGCGACTGGTCTTGCAAAACCCTCTTATAGTGTCGAGGAAATGAGGATGTCAGGAAGGGAGAGGCTGACATCCTCATTGCCTCTCCCCTCCCGACTACTATGACATCAGCTCTAGATTACTAAATATGGTTTGCTGTGTGCGAGCAGATGGCGACTACTGAATGGTATATGTTCTGTATCAGAAACTAGAGCTGATGCGGTCTATCCAATACAATTCTCTGAATCAGCACCCCAAATAACCAAACCAAATCTAAAGTTGACCAAAAACTGATTCGGAACTCTTTTGGTACTAATGTTGGAGAGTGATCCCTGGTCAAAGTGGTCCCTGGTCAAAAATAGGTTGGGAACCACTGATTTAGTAAGAGCGTGTGGATTTTCATTTTTGTTTTTTGTTTTGTTTTGTTTTTTGTTTTTGTTTTGTTTTGGGGTTTGTTTGTTTTTTTTGTTTTGGGGGGGGGGTGAGATAGTGAATCTACTCTTTTAGCCCAAACACTGAAGTAGCTGAACTCTAGTTCTAAACTAGTTTGGTCCATTAAATAACTTTTTCAAAATTTAGACTACAGTCCTGAACAGATTTGCAAGCTTCCTCAACAGGTAGACAAACAGACCATGTGTTTCCTATAACCAGATAGTGGCTTATATACTTGCATACACATACAGAGCTCTATTAATAAATGCAATACTGACATGGGATTTTTTTTCATAGACCGACAGAGTGGGCAGCAGTACTAGCAGTTAAACCCACCCATTTCCCACTGACCTAGACCTACCAATTTTACCAAAATCGGAAATTACCAGATGGTTCCTTGTATAGTGGTGGTGGAGAAATACTATTCACAGGGTCCAGCCCTGGACAGACTTTAAGAATAAATAGCCAACATTCCATTTCAGGCTCTAATGGGATTTCAGGGAAGGAAAAAGTCTTAAAATTGATAAACGCTCCCTTTGGTGGTGTCCATGCTGTGGCCCTGGCATGCCACCTGTAGATTGCAGAGTTCCTCCCTTTTTTATGCAGCATGAGGCTTCACATGTATTAATGGTACATTTATACATTATGTTTCTTTTTAAATTCGAAATTATACATTCCTATAGGCATACCGCTTGTGCTTTCTTTGCTAATTCTCTCTGAATTTTTCTTTTCTCTATCAGGTCCTGTTCAAGTCTTCTCTGCCTTTCCTCCTCCATTCTTTTTCGTTCTTCTTCTTGTCTCTGCTTTTCCATTTCAGCAAACTTCCCTTTGACAGTTCCTATGAACAGCAAAAGTAAAAATGAAAACTCCAGTTTTAATTTCAGACGCTGATTTCTTGGCAACACTGGAGGAAATTATCATTCTTTAAACATTGGTTTTTATTTTAAACGATGAATGCTAATACCAGAAGTGGTGAGTAGCCAACAATAACAACAACAACAACAACAACAACAATAGATGGTCACAATTCTCTGATTTATAATATTTCAAAAATGTACTTAAAAAAACAAAGGCATTATTAAAACAATGAAAACTGTCAATTAAGTATTAATCTTGCACTGCAGTGAAAGAAGGGAAATAATCAGTGCATCCAAACTAGGAAGCACAGTTCATTGTCCCAAATAGGTTAAAGGTAAAGGTTTTCCCCTGACATTAAGTCCAGTTGTGTCCAACTCCGAGGGTTGGTACTCATCTCCATTTCTAAGCTGAAGAGCCGGCATTATCCATAGACACCTCCAAGGTCACGTGGCCAGCATGACTGCATGGAGCGCCATTACCTTCCCGCTAACATAAGAATTAAATAATTAATTGTACTAGGGCCATATCCCTAGTACTCAAAATTGATCCTGAAAGTCAGTGTGCAGGCAGAAGAGTTAATCCAGAACACAAAGATATGGTTCTAACTGCACCATTCTGCATTAATTGACTTAAAATGCAGAGCCCAGTAATACCAAAGCATGAACGATGGAGGCAAAACCCTTCATAACAATGAACATGACCGTTTCCGTTCTTACCTGTCAATTTTGGAACGTAAGCTTTTTCTGCTTTAGAGGACACGTCTTCTTCTTCATCAGAAGCAAGCAGTTCTTTCATCTAAATAATGAATCAAAGATATTAATGCTGACTGTCATTTCAGACTTTGAAATCAAAGCTATAAAGTTTTTTAAATGGGAAAAAATGATTCTATGCCAGTGTCAAAGCATTAAAAAAATAAAAAGTAAGAGAAACAAGTAATTGCAAAAGGAAATGACCTCCTGCTTTCGCCTGTTCCATTCTTTCTCTCTAACATATTGTTCTTTTCTTCTTTGCTTTTCCTCTCTAGATCGTCTTTCATTTCTTTCTTCCCTTGCTTTCTGCATGGCTTCAAATTTATCCTTTACATCACCCTTTCGAAGTTTGGGCACATAGGACTTTTGGACAGGTTTAGATGAAGAAAGCAGAATCTTTGTGAAGGTGCAAAGAAGGAAAAGACAGAGAAAAGATGGTAGAAGCAGAGAAATTATATAGAGCATCAGACAGAATGTGAGATTATAGAAACAGAGATATAAATGGAATAAAGGAGTTTTTTATCCCATTATTCCATCCAAATACTTTTCTAATTCAAAAGAATGCCTCTGGTCATTTTTATAATTGCAAAGTCCAGATTCTGAATGAACTACCATTTATTAAACCCAGGGTAGGCAAGTGAGCATAGAAACAGGAGCCAATTTTCACTCCTTAGTCCCATTAACCAGTCACCCTGGCATATCCTGGCACATTAAAAGTGGTGTCATGTCATTTCTGGTTGCCATTTCTGGCTGAAAACTACTCCCCCAAAGACTTTGAGGAGAATCTAAGACTATTGGAAAAAAGGTAAGCTACTGTCTTTAGTTTTGCACATTTGAGTGGAATGAAATAATGCAAAACAAAAAAGTGTTGTCAAAAGCTTTTATGGCCAGAATCACTGGGTTGCTGTGAGTTTTCCGTGCTGTATTATCTCCCGACGTTTCACCCACATCAATGGAAGACATCCTCAGAGGTTGTGATGTTCTCTGTTGGAAACTAGGCAAGTGGGGTTTATATAATTATGGAATAGCCAGGATGTGAGAAAGAATTCTTGTCTGTTTGAGGCAAGTGTGAATGTTGCAATTGGCAAGTGTGAATGTTGTGACTGTTCTGATTTTAGAACAAAAATGAACAAAATCTGGCTATCAGTATTTTTTAAAACTCTAAAATCAGGACAGTATATAAAGAACAACACTAAAAAAACAAGGGGAATTCCAGACAGGAAACAATCAGGGCCAGCTAACAACAAAGGATTCTACCAGGCAGGAAGCAGCCAGATCTTGAAGCTGCAAGGCTATTCAATGCTAATCAAGGTGGCCAATTGCAACATTCACGCTTGCCTCCAGCAGACAAGAGTTCTTTCTCCCACCCTGGACATTCCACAGATATATAAACCCCGTTTGCCGAGTTTCCAACAGAGGACCTCACAACCTCTGAGGATGCCTGGCATAGATGTGGGTGAAATGTCAGGAGAGAATGCTTTTGGAACATGGCCCTAGAGCCCGGAAAACTCACAGCAACCCAATGCCATATTTTTTAAAATAGGAGGATGTCAGGAAGCTTTTGAGAATTCCAAAACTGGGGTTTGAGGATCACATGCAGTCCATGGGCTTGTCTATTTCCATCCCTACTTGATTCCCATATCAATAGATAGGATCAAGTATATTTTGACAATTCCTGTAGGAAAATCACAAGCTTTCTATCAGTCCCTAGATTCTTCATCTATGTAAAGGAAGAAAATCACAAGCTTTCTATCAGTCCATAGATTCTTCATCATAGAATTTTCATTTGGTATTTTCTCACTAAATTTAGTGAAAAATTAAAATGTTATTTTTACATCTTTGGGGGACAATTCTATCCCATTTGATATAACTAACTAAAAATCTGAAATTGCTCTCATGTAATTATTCAGTATGATCCTTCTATGTACAATATTAAATGTAGATTTTGCAATCAACTCTACCACTTAACAAAACCACAATACAAAATGTTCTCTTTCTTGTTATCATAATCATTGTCATCAACAACAGCAACTTAAATCCAAGTTAATGGCATTGTTCTGGACTTTGGTCCTAGTTTAATTGGTTCTCATTTGTTTACAGCATAAAGATAGACATCAGTCTAGAAACATCTGTAATGGATAATTGAGCTGCATATGGCTGGATTTTCAAGACAATCTCTACACATACTTCAATATGCATGATTTAGTAGTGACCTATAGTGTGTGAATATGCAAGTTTTCAAATAGAGTGTAGCAGACATTGTCTCTTTAAATGGTTATGTCATTTGGAAGCTGACTAACCCACAGCAAACGGAAATCCTAAAAGACATCATTAATTCCTACTAGAAAGCCATCCAGAGTTTGGATGTGCATGCTTTTACATATAGTAGACATTGACATTCTAAACAGCTATATTTTTTGGAAACCAAACAACTCATGTTGTAATGAAAATCCCATAAGAACCTGTATCACATGTTTACAAGTTATGGAGGGAAATGTGATTGCTAAAAAAGGTATTAAGTCATGATTATTGATACCTATTGATCTGTTTATCCATGGATTGGGCAAAAGCTAATATCATTGCATCTTCCTTCTCTAGCAATTGTGTACCGTCCCTAGACATGTCAATGTTACATCATGAGAATCACAGATCTAATACTACTTATTTTTAGGATCATAGAGTAAAACTATAATTTATTATAATTACTTCCTCCTTTAAATCTCATACATACCTCTGCCTTCTGTGCAACGTCATTCATGGCTATCTTCTGTGATCCAGCAACAGATGTGTGCAAAAAAGTATGTTTTCAGTTTTCACCTTTATAGGAAAAAATTAATAGCATCACCGGAGTAATATATAATAAAAAACCTTTTTAGGAATTATTAGGTATAGCATACATATTTTAGTGTCCACATGCTACCTACCAGGTATAGACTGAATTCTACCCTATTCAGATTTTATTTAATTTCACTAGACATATGCTAGAACTACCAAATTGTATATGGGATCGAGTTCCTGTAAATTAAATCCTGAAAAGATCATCAATTAAGACAAGTTACCATAAAGTTCCAATAAGTATGATGAAGGTACCTATTCTCCCCAGCTTTCAAAACCCAACTTTCAGCTACAACTGTCCTTTCCCAACACAGCTATTGCCTCGTCAGTGGAGAGCAGGAGGAGACTTGGAGGACCACACACTTCTGTTCCTGTCACTAACCTTAACTCTTGTCATGGGAGCTGAACATTGAGGTTTGGATACTGAAAGAGGACAGGTACCCTTTTCCCACTTAATAGAGCTTTAAGGTGCCTCATCCTGCTACAAAATCTATATAGGATTAAAATCAGAGAAAGGCCACATCCAACTAGGCAACTGTAATGCATATCACTAATAACTGCTAAGACACAAACCAGACGATTCTTATGATATGCTTTCTTCTCTTCCTTATTAACTTCCATCCCTTGATCTGTAACATCTAACAAAAATGTAGAATATCCCAGCCAGCCTCTGAACACACAAATGATAACTGGACTAAACCATAAAAATAGGCTTCAAAGTCTGAAATACTTCAGCTGTTCTTGTAATAACCATTTATTTCAAACGTTATCATGAACCAAAAAAAAAGTTTATGGCACCTTACAAGGTTACAAATGCAGTGCAATAGTTGTTTAGATGGCCCCAGAGTTGCCTTTTACAGAAACTACCATCCCCCCCTTTTTTTGTAATTAAGCCCACTATAATAATATTTGATTTTTTTTCCATTGATCTTTCTTATTCAATCTCTCCGATTACATTGCACCAACTTAATCTGCTACACATCTCTGAAACTCTGTTAATATAACACAAACTGGGAATGTATGTATTACATAGGCAGAGTGCACAACTTGAAATCTGAGAACACTTTCAATATAAAACCTGGGATTTGTTTAAACAGATTAATAGAAATACATAAACTCCTAGGAGACCTGGTGTGCATAATCTCAAGCAATGCCACATCACAATTCAGGTATCCATCCAGATGACTGCAGTACACACTTTAAAATCTAAAAAGGGATTGCTATCAGCACATATTTACAGATAAGACCATTCAGAGTATTGGGATTTGGTTTTTTGGAGTAAATAAGGAACACAATTGTGCAGAACAAAAGAAGAAAAAGAAGAGGAGAAAAAGGGAACAAGGGGAGAGAAAGAGGAGGAAATAGCGCTTTTTGCCTCCTTAGGGCAGAAAATATGAGCCAGAATGATTAGTCAAAGACTTTGATTCAGTGTGTTGTCGAAGACTTTCATGGCCAGAATCACTGGGTTGCTGTGAGTTTTCCGGGCTGTATGGCCATATTCCAAGAGAGAATGCTTCTGGAAAATGGTGATATAGCCTGGAAAACACACCATTCACTTTGATTCAGGTTTGTTACCTGGTTCTGAACTCATTATATTTCAAAACTGTCAAGTATACTTAATAAAAGCTTGATGAGGCCATTTTATAAAGTGGATAGAGAAAAGGGAAGGATACAGAACAGGGGAAGTGTGTAAATGGGGTTGCTGCTTCATCTGAGAAAGACATTGTGTCCCAAAATTACCTGACGAGCCCAGTACTCAAATCAGGTGTTATTGTTGAAACATTCACACATCAACTCAGTCTCTGAGGCCCTATTTTTTCCATTTCAATCGTTCACTTTTCTTTTGCCCTTATTTTCCCAGCCTATTGCGAACAAAATCTACATCCTGGTAAGGCTCTTGCACTAGCTGCTGAGAAGGAAAGTGTTTGGAGAAAACCTTTGTTACAGACAGTCCAATGAAACAAATTTTTCACTTCCATGCAACTAAAATAATTTATTTAGCTACAATAAAATACTTTTGCCGTGATATATTTACTCATAAAACACGCCATGTATTTATTAATCCATGGTAGTGTATGTGTTATCTATCTATTACTTATTCATTTAGTCCAGATAAAATAGAAGAATTGTTGGCCAGGGGAACTGTTGTACCAGGAATAAATGAACAAGATAGATTCTGTAAATATGTTCTTAAGTTGAATTTGTTTGTAAGTGGGCTTGGTTTGCTGTCTGTGCCCCTGTTCATAAGATTTCACCTCCCTCTCTATCCCTATTATAACTGGAGTTTGGGGGGGGGGGGGGAATGGCTTGTAGTAAAAACAAGGATTCCTGTGTAAAGCTTCAGTGGAGACACCTTTTCCCCATGATAACTTTTCCAGGAGTGAATTTCCCTTCTGAGGGGTAGAATTATCTTACTTCCTGTTGTCTCATTCCTATTCTTAACTATGAGTCATTTGTAAGTCAGATGTTTGTCCTATGCATAGTTTGTAAGCCAGACGTTTGTAATTCGGGGACTGGAGCCCCCGGTGGTGCAATGGGTTAAACCCTTGTTCCAGTTGAACTGCTGACCAAAAAGTTAGTAATTTGAATCCAGACAGCGGAGTGAGCTCCCATCTGTCAGCCCCAGCTTCCCATGTGGGAGCATGAGAGAAGCCTCCCACAGGATGGTAAAACATCCGGGCGTCCCCTTGCAGATGGCCAATTTTCTCACACCAGAAGAGACTTGCAATTTCTCAATTCGCTCTTCACACACACACACACACACACATAACTTGGAGACTGCCTGTATAACCTGTTTGCAGTGAACTGCATTGCTTACAAAGCAGCAGGCTTACAATCTGATAATATTCCTTTATCCGTCTCTTTTTGAGAATGGCCAGGTAAAAGGAATGACTTGCATCATCAGACACTCAACTATCAATTGTACTCTCTCTCCTTCTCTGTATCTTTCCTTTGCCTAAAGCAGAAACTCCAGTGGTTTGTATTGTTGTTGTGCCTTCAAGTTGTTTCCAACTCATGGTGACCTTAAGACAACCCTATCATGAGGTTTTCTGGAGCTGAGACTCGTCCCAAGGTCATTCTGTGGGTTTCCACAGCCAAGGAGAAAATTGAATCCTGGTCTCCAGAGTCCAATGCTCAAACCACACTGCCTCTTGATTCCTCCTTAAGCATTGTCATTTAGCCTACTGTAATGTGTTCTACATTGAGCTATCCCTGAAGACTGTCAAGAAACTGAAACAGATTCCAAATGCAGTCATTCAATCAAATCATATCCCGGGTTTTTGTAGGTTTTCTGGGCTATATGGCCATGTTCTAGAAGCATTCTATCCTGACCACACAACCTCTGAGGATGCCTGCCATAGATGCAGAAGAAACGTCAGGAGGGAATGCTTCTAGAACATGGTCATACAGCCCAAGAAACCTACAACAACCCAGTGACTCCAGCCATGAAAGCCTTCAACAAATCATATCCCATTATTCTTGTACCAGTTTAAATGTCTGATGATCTGAGGCTGCTCCCACAACTGTGCATAAATGTCTACGACTACTGTAGTACTGCACTCCATTTGAAGAAATTGATATTTAGGAAAGTTCTTGTAAAAATAGCTCAATTAATCTTAAAGGTGTTACTGGAATTTTTCTTTCCTCCATTTTTTTTCCTTTCTGTCTGCCAATTTCTTTCCATTTTGAGCATAAAATACTAGTTCCAGCTTTGAATGATCTGTGAACCGAATGCAAAGACAGACAATAGTAACAAAATTCATAACTACAAATAGCCTGATATGAAATTATAGTTACCTAACATATTTCAATGAAAAGTTTTTTTAAAAAAAATCTCATTTCTTGGCTAAATCACAAGAGGAAATCCATATTTTATCAAGAAAGTTGATAAATGACTGCCACAATACTAATTAAATCTGTTTGGTTTTAAATGGATATGGAAAATGTACAGTATTGAAATATATGAAGCCTCCACTGGCTACAGATGCAACTATTAAAGGGTGATTTTACTTTGAGGGCCCTTCCAGACAGGTCCTGTATTTATTTATTTATTTATTTATTTACTGTACTTGTATACTGCTATTTCTCAGCCTAACTGGCGACTCAACGCGGTTTACAACAATCAACAGTATACAATTTAAAACCATAAAAACATAATACACAGTATTAACACATCAATAACAGTCCAATGCATCTCCTAACTAAAATCGCGATCCAGTTTCATCGTCCATATTACCAATCCTTATTTCAGGATCTGATCCCAGATTTTCTGTTTATCCCAGATTATCTGGAGATGCAGACTCATATAATATAATCCAGTTTAAAGCAGAAAACCTAGGATCAGATCCTGGGATGTAGGGCCTATCTGGAAGGGTCCTTTGAGGTTCAATGCTAAAACAGCATGCTGATATCACTCACATCTGTGCCTGCTATACAGGTTGCATCTATACTGTAAAATTAATACAGTTCAACACCACTTTAACTGCATGGCTGAATGCTATGGAATCATGGGAGATGTAGTTTTACAGTTCTTTATCCTTGTCGGCCAAAGAGTACTGATGCCTCATCAACCTACTTGGCTCTTAATGAGACATGCTGCATTATCATGGGGTGTTTGCACTCTACACCACTGGAGAAATTACACTGTTTAGCATCATCTGACATCTTCGGCCCATCCCCTGTTCCGATATCAGCCAGCACACCAACGACTTAAATCAAGAAATAGCTTTCTAAGATCTACAAAGACACTCGCTGGATCACCTCTGCAAGCGAGAGTCCAAAAATAGCAGTCTGAAACCCAGAACCTCAAACCATGACTGATACCAAATGAGAGATTCCCTCCTGGGCACACAGAAAACTGGGTGACTTGGAAGGGGCTGAACAGACTGTGGTCTGGCACCATGAGATGCAGAGCCAACCTTAAGAAATGGGGACACAAAGTGATTTAGCCACAACATACGAGTGTGGAGAAGAGCAAACCACAGACCACCTATTACAATGCAACCTGAGCCCTGCCACATGCACCATGGAATACCTTCTTATAACAACACTAGAGGCACTCCAAGTGGCCAGCTACTGGTCAAAGGACATTTAATAGAATGCCAAGTTTGCAAACTTTGTGGGGTTTTTTTGTTTTTCTTTAAAAATACAACTGTTTGGTTTGCTCCTGATACGATAAATAAATAAATCAACCTACAAATCCCAGGATCCCATAGCATTGTACCAAGGTAGTAAAAGTGGAATCGAACTGCATTAATTCTATAGTATAGGCCCAGCTCATCTGAAACTGCCAGACAGAAGTTGGATCTACATTGCCAAATTGGATTCAGTTTTAGAATAATAAGAATAAGAATAATTTATTTATACCCTGTCCTCTCTCCCCAGAGGGACTCAGGGAGGTGCATCCGGGGAGAGATAAACTGCATTGAACTGGATTATATGATAGTGTAGACTCACTTGAATATTAGAGAACATGCATACTGGTTTATTCCACTACCTCTGTTGAGCATATAATAAAGACAATGTTTCATAGATAAATGTCAGCTTCTGTTCCTTATCCTTGAAACAAATAGGGCACTTCAAGCTTTCTTCCATAGATTCCCACATGCAAGAGGAGGTAAATTACACATTTCACTCTTTTTTTGTTGTCTATATTATCCAGTGTCCAGTGTTATATGGAGTTACATCTGATGTTCTGTTCAGGAGTGGAGAAGGACAAGGAACAATAAGGATTCATTTAGCATTCTGACTTGTTTTTACCTTGTTTTACACATAAAACTTTACCTGTTTACCTCTGTAACGCTTCAACAAATCTGTAACAAGTCTGGCTTATTGTAAGCTAAAATTAGCTTGGGAAATAATTTGTAACAAACAAACCAAATGAAGCCCCAGACTTCTGTGCAGAGGGCTAGAAAGACTCAAACAATCATCTTGCTACTTTTCTGCTCTAAAATTACACCTCTCAAATCTTTTTTTAAAGGGGGAAAATAAGTATTTCCTGAAGGAAAAACAAGGCAGAAAGAAGAGACAGAAAGAGGCACTCCCTCAATTGGGCCAACGTATCTGCTTCCAAAACTGCTGGCCCAGACCTGTGCAGAAAACTAGTTTCTCCGCAAGGTATTGCCAGATTTAAGCCTCAGGTTTATTGTGAATCCCTTGTAACAGTATCATAAAGCTACAACTTTCGTATCTTTCTATTCAAAACCGCATTGCTGGGAAAACTGAAGCACTGTTACACCAACTATAAAAAGCAGAAACATATGTGTGTGCTGTGTTTTTTAAATCATACTTCTTATTTGCCATACATGTTGTAAACCGCCCTGAGTCCCTTCAGGGAGATAGGGCAGTCTATAAACAAATTAATCTTCTTCTTGTTGTTGTTGTTATCATTATTATTAACGCAAAAACACACTATGTCACAGCAAATGAGATATATATGCTGAATTTTGTATTACAAAATCAAAAGTCAAACACTCCCCAAACGTCTAGGACTGTGTGATGCATTTTCGAATGATGTGTGGAGATCCAAGGAAGGTGGCCTTTTTCAGCTGACAGATCGTGATTGTGTCAATGTGTATTGTTTCCAAATGCCAGCTGAGATCTTTTGGCACAACACCCAGTGTGCCAATGCCCACTGGGACCACCTGTACTGGTTTATGCCGGAGCCTTTGCAGTTCGATTTTGAGGTCTTGATAACGGCTGGCTTTTCCTGTTGTTTTTCATCAATTCGGCTGTCACCCGGTATGGAGACATCAATAATCCAAACTTTTTTCTTTTCCACAATCATGATGTCTGGAGGATTGTGTTCCAAAACTTTGTCAGTTTGAATTTGAAAGTCCCACAGTATTTTTACATGTTCATTTTCCACTACCTTTGCAGGTTTATGATCCCATTGGTTTGTTTTTTTTTTTTTTTTACTACTGGCAGGTGGTACTTGTGATGTAAGATTATTATTATTATTATTATTATTATTATTATTATTTGTAAAAATTAAATCAGAGTATGTGAATGGTCATATTTGAGAAGTTGTAATAGCTTTAACATGGCGTTTCTATATGGTCTTGCTTTCCAGGGACTGCCTTCACATGGCATTGTTGACAGAAGCATGGTGAAAACTATATGTGCCCTTTTTATTCATTTATAATGTAGCCCATGCTTAATATAAGCTATTGCTGTCATAACATCTTCACCTCTTCCCAATTGTTGGAAAACATTTCTGCCTTATTAACACAAGATCTTACTCTATAGATATGTTCAAAATCTATTAACACAAGATCTTACATTACAGTTATGTTCAACATGCATGACTGTCTGAGGAAAATTTTAATATAGGATAGTAAATGTATTAATAGTCCAATGTTTCACCATAATGTTATGTGACACGTAAAATGATTAAATCCACAATATTATCTTTCTGCCGAGTGGGTCAAGTATTGTGTAGCCTGACAGGATCATTCTGGCTGCTAAAAATACCAGTACATAATAACAGTTGAGGTGAGGAATAGGGGAAAATAATAAGCTAGGCCTCTCTAACAAGTACAGTGTAGTGCACAAATTAGACACAAACTCCTGGTAGGAACCTATTTCAAATGTGATTGTCCCCAACATCTAGCTACATCTCTTGCTGAGTAGCCTTAAGTTACCACATATCTCTCCCTAACACATAAAAACTGCATTCAACCGCTGTATCAGTGGAACAAGTAACTACAGGATAGAATTAAGCAAAGATAAAGAGTAGACCGTTGTCAGCAGTCAATTTAAAGTGAAATTATTCTGCTTTGGCTTTCCTGGCAGCAACTATCTATAATTCCAGCTCCACAGGACATAGTTGAACCCTTGAAGAGCTATGAGACAAGAATTGGGACAGTCTGAGATTCTCACAGGTGTGATTGATTCAGGAGATACACTTTGAGAATTCACAGCTGAGCCAGAAAATTCAAGTTCAGGAACTAGAGCCATAAATACTTGGAGTGACTATGTAAGAATATAGTGTGCTGGGACTGAGACAGCTTTTGAACTTCATGATCCAGTTTCTTCCTGACTACACCCACCCAGTGCAACTGATCTCCCCTCTTTTTCACTTCTGAATTTTTAATTTTAGTTTCCACCACTGATTTTATATCTACCATCTGCTAAATTGCAACATGCTTTATCTGGCTAAAACTTTTCAAATTTTTATTTATGGAAAATTTGAATTTAAAATTATAACATTTCAGTGTGTAAGCAGATTAGCCAATAGGTGTCCAAATGACATCTCAAGCTAATGCAGTTTAACCTGGAGTAAACTTGGATATCCTGTGGGGATTGACTCCCAGGATACGAAATAGTCTGCTGTCCGCACAGAACAGAGATGCCATCCCCTTTTCCCTGATTTCCAGAGAGCTCAAAGCCATTGGGAGTCCCCTAGACCAGTTGTTCTCAATCTGTGGGTCCCCAGATGTTTTGGCCTTTAATTCCCAGAAATCCTAACAGCTGGTAAACTGGTTGGGATTTCTGGGAGTTGGAAGCCAAAATACTTGGGGACCCACAGGTTGAGAACCACTGCCCTAGACCATTGCTAATAGGGATGTATATGTTTCACCTCATGTTCCAAGTTTCTCTTGCAAGGCTCATGAAACTGTGAATGCAAGGCAAGACTTATAAGACCCTATTAAAAATGGCATAGGTCAGGAACAGAGAAGGCAGTAAGCAGACTGCATCTGTTTTGCGAAGGAAGTGCATTCCATTCAACCTACCAGACACCTGTTTCTGCCTTGCAAAAGGAAGGTCAGTTGAATCTGTAGATTGTACTTTTCTTTTTGTTTACATACATGTTAAATATAATTGTGTGGACTGAGATATTCACATTTTTCTGCTTTCACAGGGATTCTACAACCCTAACTTCATCAACTGTCAAGAGCTGACTGTATATGAAGTCAAAATCTGGAATTTAAAATCTAAAGTTGGTATTCATGAAATTTGCTATGGGATAATAAAGGTAAAGACAGCTCACATTCACAGAAGCTTATACAGACCCCCCCTTGAGCAATGCCTACAGCTATGATGGATTCTCTGGAGGTCTCAGTAGTTAATCCCATCAGTCCATGTCTGACTGACACTTTTCTGAGTCCCATTGCTCTTCACCAGCAACAGAATGGCTATGTATGGCTATTATCAGAGCATAATTGGAAATCCTGTGGTGGGGTAGAGCGAGGGCTTAGGACACTGCAGAGAGAGGGCAATGGTCACAAAAAATATGTACTCAAGTATAAAGTAGATTTAAGCTTACGTATGATGATAACGGGGGGCCCTGGTGGCACAGCAGGTTAAACCGCTGCGCTGCTGAACTTGCGGACCGAAAGGATGGCGTTTCGAATCCAGGAAATGGGGTGAGCTCCCACTGTTAGGCCGGCTTCTGCCAACGTAGCAGTTCACCAGCATGCAAATGTGAGTAGATCATTAGGTTCCACTTCTGCGGGAAGGTAACAGCACTCCATGCAGTCATGCCAGCCACATGACCTTGGAGGCGTCTACGGACAAAGCTGGCTCTTTGGCTTAGAAATGGAGATGAGAACCACCCTCCAGAGTTGGACAAGACTTAATGTCAGGAAAAACCTTTATCTCTACTTTTAAATAATGCAGTTATTGTCATCTTCTAGGAAACTGATAACAAGCAGCTATACACCATCAAATTGCTATATCTCTTTCAGAGGAGGAGACTAGCCCTCAGATTACAAATAAAGACAAATAAAGTGATACAGACTGCATTTATATAATTTTGGCTCTAATGTGGAGAATGTTATTGGAGTACACTTGCAACTGTTTACTCAGACAAACACGTATTGTAGGGACAGATATCGTTCACCAAAGGTGAATACACAGTTTGCTGTTGATTCTGGAACATTAAGCAAAAAAATAATTTGGAAAATTAAATAATAAACAAAACAAAATAAAATGTAATTGTAGTCACATGCTATATATTATAAAATAAAATTTAGAATATACATCTTTCGGAGAAGTCCTGCTCTCGGTCCTGCCACCTTTGCAGTCGCACCTGGTTTTTGTTTGTTTGTTTTTTCACGTCAGGAGCAACTTGAGAAACTGCAAGTTGCTTCTGGTGTGAGAGAATTGGTCGTCTGCAAGGACGTTGCCCAGGGGATGCTCGGGTGTTTTTGATGTTTTATCATCCTTGTGGGAGGCTTCTCTCATGTCCCTGCATGAGGAGCTGGAGCTGATAGAGGGAGCTAATCCGTGCTCTCCCTGGATTCGAACCTGCGACCTGTCATCTCCAGTCCTGCCAGCACAGGGGTTTAAGCTCCTGTCACGCTTGGTGGGGACGAGACAGGGCCTTCTCTGTGGTGGCCCCCAGCTATGGAACTCTCTCCCGAACGAGGTTAGGTCTGTCCCCTCCCTCTTGGCCTTCAGGAAGCAAGTGAAATCCTGGCTTTGGAATCAAGCATCCGCACAGTGATGGTTGGTGCCAGTAAAGACTAAGAGCTATTCGAACACAATATGCGGATTGAGTTGGATGATGTTTTTAACTTGGTGAATTGTTTTATATGTATTTCTAATTTATATGCATTTTAACTTATTGTATTATGTATGCTGTTTTAAATTGTTATTTATTGTCTAGCATTGAATTTTTGCTATTAGCTGTTCTGAGTCTCTCAGAGGTAGAGAAGAACGGGATATAAAAGTTCTAAATAAATAAATAGACTAAAAGAAAGAGATATCTCTATGTTTGTATTTTCTAAATGCTCACTTTCAATTGCCTTCCTTATTTTTTCTTTTTAAATCTTTTTTGTGCTCTCATGGTTCATCCTGAGCTCTCAAAGGGGAGGTGGGAGAAGGCCATGATCAGCTATGTATGACATCTAAACCAGATGAAAGCAGTGAGATATTTGACCACGAGGAGGAATAGTTAAAATGAAGCCCTAGGTGCAGTGCATATTGCAATGCTTAAACAACAAGAGGAATTAATATTTACAGAAAAAACAACATGTAAAATAAAATGTAATCATATTCCTGCTTTAACACAAGTGAGAACAAGTACTCTTTGGCAAGGGGTACGGCCTGAACACCTGCATGAGCAGATATAACAAGACCTGAATTACAAGTCCATAAAACGGGCAGGAACATTTCCCTCATTAGGAACCCTACCCTTTTCTCTGCTTTCTCCTCTCCACTCTAAAGACATCCATGGAAGAAGGACGGGGACTGGAATTGAGCCAGTTGGCTCTTTTTTTATTTTAGCAAGCTACTACTGATCAGCACTGGGTTGTAATACATGGTAGTATTCAGGCTGCAAAATATATTATTCCTTGCCTAAACATAATTTTATAAAGATTTGTGTGTGAGGTGTGTGTGACTGAGTTGTCAGAAGGCATTTATTTCAAATAAAAATAATCAAGAAAAATTATTTTCATTAGCTGTTTTCTTTATTTCCTTCTTAAACGTCCTATTTTGTTAGGAAATGTTGCCAAAATCCACATATTTACTATTACCTGATTTTGGCTAGGAAACCAAATTTTTAAAAAGAAATGATTATATCACTTTTATTCAGAGCATGCCTGTTTAACTGGGATTTTTGGCCTTAACTGATATCAAGCCAGTTTTGACCCAAGGGATGAGAGATTCCAAGTCGCTCTATCACCAACAACCTTGCTTGGGTCTTGCAGACTCAGGACTGTTCCTTCACTGAGTTTATCCATTTGGATTCTGGCCTTCCTCTTTTCCTATTGCCTTTTGCCTTATCAAGCAGTACTGGCTTTTCTACTGAATCGTGCCTTCTTGTGATATGGCCAATGTATCCATTTAATCATTTTATCTTCTAGATAAAGAAAATGAAGCATATAATCTACTGCTACATTAAGACAATGTACAGTACACTCTCAGTTAACTGGCACCAATGGCGCTTGGTAGATGCTGGATAAATGTAGGTTGCGTGACCATTACTATTACAATAGGCCTTACTAATATTATAACCCATACTGTATAATACCAATTCTTTCACACCAGAAGCGACTTGCAGTTTCTCAAGTAGCTCCTGACACGACCAAACCCCCCCCCCAAAAAAAATTAACTCTGTATATACTGGATAGAAACATTGAAATGCAATAATTAAAAGCAAACTGAAACAAATAAAGACAAACTTAATTTAATGTAATGCTGTCTGACTATATTATTTATGTATTTTAATATTTATTTAAAGTATTGTTTTTTATATTTTTGCCAAGTTCTGTCTGTTTGAGTTCCAGTTAACTAACACCCCTTCTACGCTGCCATATAACCCAGATTTTCAAAGAAGATAATCCACATTATCTCCTTTGAACTGGGTTATATGAGTCTACACTGCCATATAATCCACTTCAAAGCAGTTAATCTGGATTCTATATGGCAGTGTATATAATAATACTAATAATCTTGTTTTCTAATCTTGTTGTGTATCACATAATAATAATAATAATAATAATAACAACTTTATTTTTATTCCATTCTATCTCTCTGAGGGGCAGTTTACAACAACAACAAACAACAACAACAACAACAGCAAACATTCAATGGGGCCACAGATTATAATTCAAATTAGTACTACATATACTACCATATTTACTTGAAACTAGTGCTCACCTTTTTTGGATATATTACCTTCCTAAAATTAGGGTGCGCATTAGATTTGCATAACATCTTAGTGCTGAGCCAAAGCAAATGGAGAGGCTACTTAAGGAGTGCCTGGAGTTCCTATTAAAGTTAAAGTGGATTCATTCTGCAGCATAGATGCACCCCAAGGCTTACTTTTCCATTGCTGAAAGTTTTGCTGTTCTAACACTTTTGTTTCTAAAGAAGGAAGAATGTAGCCACTGTAATTTGTAACCTTTTAGCCAAATTACAAGGAGTGTACCTTTTTCTGCTATGCATTACTTTTACCGAAAATAGTCTCCCTTTTTTTGTTCCGAAGTTTTGAAAATTGAGGTGTCCATTACATTTGATGGTGCATTAGACTCCAGTAAATTTATCGAGATATTTTATTCAAAAGTTGACCCCCCAAAACCTGGACCAACTTGTCTATGGGTCATGGTAAGTACTTTATCTTAACGCCTATAAAAAAGAAACCATCTCCTTCTCTCAGTAGAATGCTGAAAGGTGAATGCTAATTCCATCCTGGGAGAACCTAAAAGACAACCAACCTTCTCTTCTCTCTCCACTACAGTACCTCTTCTGATCTTTTTGAATATCGAGGGAGGAAAATTGTGATGTTCGTGCCTGTTTTGTACTTCCCCTCTTAGGAACGCCAAGAAAGTAGAGAAATTGGTGGTTCTTTTAGGTTTTCCTAGCATAGAGTAAGCTCTCTCTTTGCCACTCTATTAAAACAAAAGAATAGTTGCCTTTTCTGTATTTTAGCTTTTTTTTTTTTAACGAAGTCATTGTCTTCTCAGACAAGAGTGGAGAAAGGACTTTTTGAATGCCTAGGCAGAAAAATGGCAGCAGCAATGGGAAATAGCTAGCACCCTCATGTGGTGCATGTACTTCCCTCTCTCTGCATAATGACCGTTGACGTATCCATGGTTAGTGCAATGGGTTAAACCCTTGTGCTGTTGAACTGCTGATCTGAAGGTTGGCAGTTTGAACCTGTGTGTCAGGGTGATCTCCCGCTGTTAGCCCTAGCTCCTGCCAACCTAGCAGTTCAAAAACATGCAAATGTGAATAGATCAATAGATACCACTTTGGCGGAAAGGTAATAAAGGTGCCCATGCAGCCATGCTAGCAATGTGACCAGGAGGTGTCTATGGACAACAGGCTCCTTGGCTTGAAAATGAAAAAAGAGCACCTCCCCATGGCCAGAGTTGAGCATCGCCTCCACAAGCCAGAGACGAAATGGGAAGCCTTTACTTTTGTTCTGTGTATTTGTGTGTCATTGTTATTTCACTGTATTAAAGGCATTGAATGTTTGCCTATCTGTGTATGTTATAATCCGCTCTGAGTCCCTTTGGGGAAATAAAACGGAATATAAATAAAATTTATTAATATTATTATTATTATTATTATTATCCATGGGTCAAATCAGAATCCAAACCTGCCCTCAACTTATACATGAGATAGATTTGTATGTAAGTATATCTGGCAATTAATTTTAAAATAATTCCAGGGATACACTGTTAACTCTAAACATATCTTTAGAATTCATGTTACATTTCAAGTGTCTGAAAGTCACACACATATTTATTATTATAAATGCATGTAAGATGGAATTTATATCCCAAAGCAGAAATAATCTATTTTCCACCATTTCACCACCTGTTCCATTTAAGTAGTTCCATCATTTCTTGTTTGGAATCTGTTGAGCTCTTTATATAATTTCCATGTGGTCTTTCAATAAACTTCTGAAAGACTATATAGAACGCAAACTTACTATTATCCTTACATTCTTCATTGAGAAAAAAAGTACATTTGTTAAGGTTGCAGCAGCTGTTCAGGCATTACATTTCTAGAGATATTTATACCCCACATTTCCCTCCCTCCCTCCTTCCTTAACAGCATGTTCTGGTGAATAGCTGCCAATTTCCATTTCACTACAAATTTGCAGAACGTAAATTAGAAAAAGGTGAATATTGTTCCAAGACTTCTTCCTTGATCTTGTTAGCTAGATTACTTTTTCCACATGCATATGCAGAATCCATCATGCATATGCCATTTTAGCATCCCATTTTCCATCACTATGTTGCATTATGTAATAAGAGAAGAAAAAACTGTACATCAGAGAAATTATATATCTACTACAATCAGCAAAGCCGCAACACTGAACATTGAAACCAACTTTCTTGCTTGAATGAAAATATGGACACCATCTTACCTTCCCCAGTCTATTCACAAATGTTCAGAAGTTTGATCATAAATGGTGAATTAACTGTTATCTACTATCCCTGGGTTTAAGAGCTGAAAAGTAGGCGTTAGGAACAATATATGCCAAGGTACTGAAGAATTTATGTAACTTTTATTTTCCCCTTTAAAACAGACAAAATTCCATTTGTGGTCACTTTAAAACATGTTTGGAAACATCACTCCCCTGAAGAGTCCCATAAAACTCAATTTTAATGCCAACATCCAAAGACTGCTTCAGTTCATAAATGAAGTCTGCCAAGAGAACTTTTTCAAAAAATATGTTTTCTTTTAGCAGTTGATCTCCATGTCATAATCAAAAACTGCTTTTGCAACTCCAGATTTTAAAGGAATTTGACATCCTATCCATGTTTACTCAGAAGTAAGACTTTCAAGTTCAATGAAACGAACCAGAATAGATGCAGAGGATTGCTCCTTCAAGCTTTCTCAGGCCCCTTCTACATTGCCATAAAACATCTGGATTATCCGCTTTGAATTCCATCGTTGGTGGAGTTCAGAATGCTCTTGTACATTAACTATAAATCCCAGCAACTACAACTCCCAAATGATAAAATCAATCCCCCCAACCAGGCATGTAGCCGGGGGGAGGGGGCTTCAGCGATATGCATGGGGGTATTGGGGTAATGATACAAAAGGTTTGCTACGATCAGGCCCGTAGCCAGGATTTCGATTCGGGGGGGGGGGGGGGCTGAGTTTTTTCGGGGGAGTTCGGGGGGGGGGCTGTTTTTTTGGGGGGGGGGCTGAGTCTGAGTGAAAGAGAGTCTACCCTAGCAAACCTTTTGTATCATTACCCCAATAACCCCATGCATATGGGATATACTGAGTATGGTGATCAGATCATGATATAAATAAACATAACAGTTTAAATAATGCACCAGTAAGGCCTTTTCGTGAACTACCATGAGAATTTCGGAGGGGGGGGGGGCTGAAGCCCCTCAAGCCCCCCCCCCCCCCCCCCCGCTACATGCCTGGCTAGGATAGACTCTCTTTCACTCAGACTCAGCCCCCCCAATCAAAATCCTGGCTACGGGTCTGCCCCCAACCCCACCAGTATTCAAATTGGGGTGTACTGGGTAATTGTGCCAAATTTGATCCAGTGACTGAAAATGCATTCAGCATATCAGATATTTACATTATGATCCATAACAGTAGCAAAATTGCAGTTGTGAAGTAGCAACAAAAATAATTTTATGGTTGGGGATCACCACAACATGAGGAACTGTGGCATTAGGAAGGCTGAGAATCACTGGCTTAGAAAAATGGCAGCCCTTACATAAAATGGTGAACAACTCCAATGAGTGCTAGAATATTGTTTTGTTTTTTAATATTTTGAGCTATCATTGGTTGAATCCCACTGGTGGAATATCTTGGGAAATACCTTGGAGAGACAATGTAGAAATATTCTAACTACAGCCAATAATACATTTCCAGACTGATTTTTTCTCTCTTCAAAAATAGGGATTATTTGAAATGGGTGGTTTAAAATGCCCTTAAAATTTACAACAGAAATATTTCAACCTGAAATATAATGGAGAAAATGAACCCTATGTCATATGAGAAGTTAATCTATTGCTTTTCTGAATGTCTTACAGAGTTATCCAGGACTATTATGCAGCTTGCATGGCACACGGATTCATTTCACTATTTAGAACACTGTGAGCATGTGTTGTCTTGAATCATTTTTGCCATGACAACAAAACAACAAACAAAAAACA
The DNA here is from genome assembly GCF_037176765.1 of Anolis sagrei. Classification (NCBI taxonomy): domain Eukaryota; kingdom Metazoa; phylum Chordata; class Lepidosauria; order Squamata; family Anolidae; genus Anolis; species Anolis sagrei. The sequence goes on from NC_090024.1 coordinate 159,564,291, forward strand.
AAACAACCCAGAGAGGACAAAAAAGCCCATTAACTTTGAAGACAAGCAAACACCTCTGTTAGAAAGAAATAAAACAAAAAGTGGCATAACTAATGATAATAATCTAATCTAATAATGAATTCAATGCCAATCAGTTTCAAAATGAGTGGCTATCCATTAAGAAATATTTTGAAGTGCCTAAAAAATGTACATGACTATCTATGAAATTAAAATTAAATAAAAATAAAAACAGAGACACAAAAGTTTCCTATCAGGAAAGAGAATTCAAAGACTTAGAGCACATCTTCATTGACCACTTAGGTCAGTTTCGAACTGACATAGAAGAAAGCGGTTTACGTGTGTGATTAGACTGGTAATTCTAGAAGTGGTTCAGGCCTGAATAGTGATTACACAAACCACAGAGGTTGGCTTCTAACCGATTCTGGGATCTGGAATATCTGTGGTTTGACAGCTGTGGAGAATGTGGATTCCCCCCCCCCCCCACAAATTCCTTCTGCTGGAATGTGCATGTGCACATCAGTGTGCTTCAGGTGTCTGCACAGCAATTTGCATTCTGCAAAGTGTAACTGTCACCATGTGATGTGCCTTACATTAGAGTGCACTGATGCGCATTTAGAACTCTATTTCAGAGTGTCCCCTGACTTTGTTGATCTCAGTTTAAAGGACTTAAAGCATGGTGCAGCACACTTTTGCGTATGTATTGTATAATTGCCCCACTTTGAGGCTGACTCTAAACTACATTTTTTTTGTCATGTCAGGAGTGACTTGAGAAACTGCAAGTCGCTTCTGGTGTGAGAGAATTGGCCATCTGCAAGAACACTGCCCAGGGCACAGCTGGATGTTTTTGATGTGTTACCATCCTTAATGGGAGGCTTCTCTCATGTACCTGCATGAGGAGCTGGAGTTGATAGAGGGAGCTCATCCATGCTCTCCCCAGATTCAAGCCTGCAACCTGTCATCTTCAGTCCTGCCAGCACAGGAGTTTAACCCACTTTGCCACCGGGGAATTAAATTGTCAGTTCAGATGTCTCCATAGTCATGTTAATCCAGAATAGTAGTATGAAAAGTGATCTTGTAATCTTAGAGATTTGAGTAGACAAAGTTGATACCATAAGCTTTTGTACACTGAAGTTTACTTCCACAAGTGCTTCTCTTCACTGTCTGAATGTGAGGAAGTGTACTTAGGCTGGGAGTCTGACACCATTTTAACTACCACGGCTCTAGGGTATGGAATGCTGGGATTTTGCTCTCTGGCGGAAAAGGTTAAAGACCTAGTAAAACTATATTTCCCATAATTCAATAGCATTGAACCATGTCAGTTAAAGTGGTATCAAACTGCATTAATTCTACAATTCTTGACTATGAAAGCTGAAGCCGCCAACTTTGTCCTCCCAGGATGCATCTACATGGCCACTCTGGAATGCTGCTACTTCTGAGCAATTCTGGATCTAGCCCAGTGATTCCCAACCTTTTTTTGACCAGGGACCACTCTCTAATTTAGTACCAAAAGGATTATGAATCTGTTTTTTGTCAGCTTTAGATTCACTTGGCTATTTGATTCAGAAAATTCCATTGGATAGACCACCTCAGCTCTTGTTTATGATACCAAACATATGCCATCCAGTTGTCACCATCTGCTCACCCACAGGAAACCATATTTAATAATCTAGAGCTGATGTGGTCACAGTAATCTTTCGTGGTTATTCAGCCTCTCCTCTCCCAACATCCCCGTTGCCTCAGCACTCAGCACTCAGCACTATGAGAGGGTTTTGTGAGACCAGTCACTCGCGTGGTTTCGAGGCAATGGTATAGTAATGGTAATGCTGCAGACAATATTTTAGTTGTTGCGGACCACTTGTGGTCCACGGACCACAGGCTGGGAACTGATCTAGCCAAATGTTTTACATGCTTTGCTTCCGAACTGCAGCAAAGGCTGGAGCAGAATCCAGCCCATCCAGTTGGGCTGAACCCAGTTTAGCTCCCCTGAATAGTCACCCTAACCTGGGTTGCCCTTTGTCACCAAGGCAGACTGCCATGAAGTTCCAGGTTTCTGCAGGGTAAAAAAGAAAAAAGAAAAAAAAGAAAAGAAAGGATGCTCTAAACAAATTTTTGGAAAGAAAAATTTTGGCTTTCTTTGGATCTTTTGCTCTAGGATACAATCAAAATGCAGGGAAAGATAGGGACTGATGGTGGGCATACTAGTCCCTGTTTCCATTTCACTTGTTGAGGTGAAATTCTGCAGTCGATACATTTAAGCTCCCTATGTTGTTTAAACTCTTGGGAATTGAATTAAAAACTAAATGGGAATTGTCTGGTCCCTCCAAATGTTGTTCAATGGCAGTTCCCAGTAACCTGAAAGAGCTTAGCTAATGCCAATGATTCAGAGACTTACAGTTCAACATCTCACTTCTGAGGAAAACTAATTAGAATTTACAATGTAATATTTAAGTAAATAATTACTAATAGCAACTATTGAGGTTTCATTTAGTACTTCTCAGTTTCATGGTGCACTCCATGAATTGCCTCACTAGCTTTTACAAACCAGGTTGAGTAACCCTTATCTGAAATGCTTGGATTTTGGATTTTTTTAGATTTGCATGTACATATTTGCATGTACATACATTATGAGATATCTTGGAGGTATCACAATTGTAAATCATTTATGTTTCATATGCCTCTCCTATACATAACCCAAATGTACTTTTGTTTATGCAACAAACGTGTGCATAAACAAAGTTTATGTACATTGAACCATCAGAAAGCAAAGGTGTCAAATCTCTGCCACACATGTGAACAATTTTAGATTTTGAAGTACATTCATTCCTTCACATTTGCTGGTGCTAGGGGCACAGGACCACAAATATTTAAAAAAATATTAAAATACTTTAAGTTGCTATTGTTTTTACCTAGGAAAACATCGGCCTAGGAATTTCTAAGTCTTCTAGCATGACCCTATGGCAGTGGTGCACAGCCCGTGGTCCTCCAGGTGTTTGGAACTCCAACTCCCAGAAGCCCTAATTAGATTGCTCAGTGGTCAGAAATTCTGGGGGCTGAAGTTCAAAACACCTGGAAGACCACAGGTTGTGCACCACTGCTCTATCATGAACTTCCATTGGAAACTGGTCATAGAATAGCATTGCAGAACCTAGAGATTCCTTGTGAGATGTTGTCTACAGAAATCTCTAGGTCATACCACATGATTGGAGGAAATTCACCACAGAGTAACACTAGAAGAGACAGATATTCCTAGAGAACATTCAACATTGGGCAAATGAAAAAAAGTTTAAAAATCCCAAACAAACAGTTAAAATAAGTTCAAACAATTGATGTCCATGGCACATGTGCAGATTTGGGTAAAGTCAGTTAGGCCCCAAAGCCTTCAATAATAATTAAAATTTGTTTTGACCTCAGTACTCAGGCAGATATATACAGGAAGAGATTCCCTCAATTATCGAACTCCAAAACTGTTTAGGTCTTTTAATAGTCTGCCCTCCACATCTGCTGGGGTGCATATGATGCAGGTGAAACATCAGAAGAAAAAGCTGCTAGAGCATGGCTATACAGACTGAAAACCACACAACACCACAGTGATTCCAGCCATGAAAACTAGGCTTGTGAATTTTGGCTGAACCTTAATCCCTTTCTGGTGGTCAGATTCTGGTAGACCACCGTACCCATGCCTCCCGAAATCAGGCAGGTAGCCAGATAGCCATTTTCGGTCTGCAGCCGAAAAATGCGGCTAGATCTGGCCCATTGGTGGCAATGGGGAACTTACGAGACATTCCTGGGACCTTTTCCTTTTTCCCTTCAAGGAAGCCTGACTCTCAGCAATGGGGTTAAGGAAACAGACACGGCTTGAGTAAGACATGTCATGGTGTTCTTTAATTCCAATTGGCCTAAGAGGAAGGGCTCACAGCAAAACCCCATGCGAGCAGCACGCAGAAGCCTTTTTGAGTGCCTTGTGATACCAAATAGGGGAGGAGGACCCATGATTGGCTGCCACGTGGTTCCATTACAGATGGAAAAATGTGACAGTTGGGCCCTTGCCGTTACGGCCATCCTACCAAGCCGAACAAGACAGATTGGCTGAAGGGAACTGACCAATCCAAATCAGTGCACAAGCCTATGAAAGCCTTCAACAAAACAGTCTAGTTGTTATGTTTTGTATTAACAGTCACTTCTCAGTCATCTTCAAGGGCATCCCCAAACAGAGCACATGACAGTAATCTAATCTGGAAGCATTCAGCACATGCGCCACTGTGGCTGAGTTATCCTTGTCAGAAAAGAATGCAACCCATAAATCAGTGAAAGATTCACATCGATTCACACTATAGGCACCCATGGCTTGACGTCTTGTGCAGTGATTTCCAACTTCTGGTCCTCCAGGTGTTTTGGACTTCAGCTCCCACAATTCCTCACAGTTGGTGAACTGGCTGGGATTTCTTTGAGTTGAAGTCCAAAACACCTGAAGGACCAAAAGTTGGGAACCAGTGGTCTGGTGGTTTGATTGAACAACCTGCTTAGGTTTTCTCTGCAAGTTTGAAATCTGAATGAGAAGTCTGCAGGTTAGTATCTCATCCACTGGCTATTTTTAACATATAAACATGTGTGTGTGTCTACATGTTTACAGAATAAGGGCCTAGATGGGCAGTCATATATACATTTCCTTCTTTTAAACGTAATTAAAATACTAGTATAGTTGATATTGAAAATAATTTTCAGTTGAGTAAAATACACCACCTATATGATAATATAAAATGTACAACAATTATATTTATTTATCATAAAGTATGATGGAAAATGGCTCGGTACAATATAAAAGAGACCGGATATTAAAATAAGGCCTTATTTTCAATGTCACTCTGAATGGCGGCTTGGTTTAGTAAGGGCATAGTGACTTCCACAAGATCAGCAAATGACGAGAGCAAGGGTTTAGAGATCACCCACCCACTCATCTGGCGGCACCATCAGCCACCACTGCCTTGGCTCTAATATTAGCTCAGCACCTTAGTTCTAGTGGTCATCTCCTTAGCCAGTCCTACACACCTTTCAATAAAAGGTTCCCTTAACATTGACCCCTGGGAGGCAGAAAGGCGGCCACATAATCCAAGCTGTTCTCTTCAGGACTTAGTTCAGCTCCTCTGCTTCTTGTCCCTTGCAAACAGCAGGGAAGTGCCTTCAACTTCAATTTAGTTAAAATAGTTAAAATTGCAAGAGAGAGGGAGGGAGGGAGGGAGGGAGGGAGGGAGGGAGGGAGGGAGGGAGGGAGGAAGGAAGGAAGGAAGGAAGGAAGGAAGGAAGGAAGGAAGGAAGGAAGGAGAGCGAGCAATCCTCTGGGATCTGTTTTTTGGAGTGTGGCAATATGCTGAAGCAGAGTTCGGAAATGCAGGACATCTGTTCAAGATGACACAGGCTCAACAAGGAACCGTTTTCTTCAAGGGGATGCCTCTAAATGTTTCCCTCCTTTCACAGTAATCCTCCCTTGCTCCCCCCCCCCCCCCGACTCCCAAATCTTCCGAATTCTCTTCCAAAGTAAATCTGTATGGGGGGGGGGGCACCTCCTCCTGTTGCTTTTGTGAAGGGAAGGAAGAGTTGCAACTTGGAGGCATCTGCTACTCCCACTTGGCGCCCAGGAGGCAAAAGGTGCTCGTAGAATCATAGAATCATAGAGTTGGAAGAGACCTTGTGGGTCTAATTCCTAATTTTCAGGTGGAATCTCCTTTCTTGTAGTTTGAAGCCATTGTTTCGCGTCCTAGTCTCCAGGGCATCAATCTTGCTCCTTCCTCCCTATGACTTCCCCTCACATATTTATACATGGCCCTCATCATGTCTCCTCTCAGCTTTCCCTTCTGCAGACTAAACATGCCCATCTCTGTAAGCTGCTCCTCATAGGACTTGTTCTTCAGACCCTTGATCATTTGAGTCACCCTCCTCTGGACACATTCCAGCCTGTCAACCTCTCCCTTCAATTGCAGTGACCAGAATTGGACACAGTGTGATTCTAGGTGTGGTCTGACAAGGAAGAATAGAAGAGCACAACTTCCCTGGATCTAGACACTAGACTCCTATTTATGCAGGCCAAATCCCATTGGCTTTTTAAGCCACTGCATCACATTCCTGGCTCATGTTTAACTTGTTGTCTACGAGGACTCCAAGATCTTTTCCATATGTACTGCTCTTGAGCCATGCATCCCCCATTCTGAATCTTTGTATTTAATTTTTTCTGTCTAAGTGGAGTATTTTGCATTTGTCACTGTTGAACTTCATTTTGACAGTTTTGACCCATCTTATCTGTGAAGATTGTTTTGCATTCTGCTCCTGTCTTCCAGAGTATTAGCTATCCCTTCCAATTTGGTGTCATCTGTAAATGTGATGATAATGCCTTCTAATCCTTCATCTAAGTCATTAATAAAGTTGTTGAACAGGACTGAGCCCAGGACGCAACCCTGCGGGACTCCATCTTGACACTTCTTTGAAGGCTAAACATGCCCAGCTCTTTAAGCCGCTCCTCATAGGGCTTGTTCTCCAGACCATTGATTATTTTTGTCACCATTTTCTGGACACATGCCAGCATAAGATTCAATATCTCCCTTCAATTGCAGTGCCCAGAATTGGACACAGTGCAATTCCAGGTGTGGTCTGACCAAGGAAGAATAAAGAAGTAGCATGACTTCCCTGGATCTAGGCACTAGACTCCTATTTATGCAGGTCAAAATCTGATTGGCCTTTTATGCCGATGTATGACATTCCTGGCACATGTTGACCCTCCTCCCCAGGAGGACTCCAAGATCTTTTTCACACGTACTGCTGTCAAGACAGGTGTGACTCCAGGTGTGATCTGACCATGGAAGAATAGAGGGGTAGTATGACTTCCCTGGATCTAGACACTAGACTCATGTGCCTCAAACGGCCCTTCCAGGCAGGCCTATATATCCCAGGATCTGATCCCAGGTTTTCTGCTTTAAACAGGATTATATGAATCCCCTACTGGCAGATAATCTGGGATAAGCAGATGGCCACCCAGCCTCTGTTTAAAACCCTAAAAAAAAAGAGCCTCAATCACACTCTGGGACAGAGAGTTCCACTGCTGAATAGCTCTCACAGTCAGAAAGCTCTTCCTCATGTTCAGGTGGAATCTCTTTCCTGTAGTTTGATTTGAAGCCATTGCTCCACATTTGAAAGAAGCACCTGATTGGCTAGGAGTCAATGGAGTGCAGTTCCTAGCAGCCCAGAGGGAAGGGAGTGATGGGAAGGCCATGCAAGAAATCCCCGCAAGGCCCTGTGATTCTCAGGACTCCTGAACTAGACACGAATCTCCTCCAAAGCTAAAACAAGATCTCTTTCCATAGGAAAGAAGTTGTTCATTTTGAAAGAGTTCACTATTATTCATTGTTTCCTGTTTTCATGGAAACTTCAAGAATGTATCCTTCAAATGCATGGGTTGCACTGTATTAGTCTGAAAGTATAGGAATGTATCATAGAATCATAGAGTTTGAAGAGACCTTGTGGGTCATCCAGTCCAACCCCCTGCCAAGAAGCAGGAAAATCATATTCAAATCACCCCCAACAGATGGCTATCCAGCCTCTGTGTAAAAGTCTCTAAAGAAGGAGCCTCCACCACACTCCGGGGAGGAGAGTTCCACTGCTGAACAGCTCTCACAGTCAGGAAGTTCTTCCTCATGTTCAAGTGGAATCTCCTTTCCTGTAATTTGAAGCTATTGTTGTCTTCAGAGCAGCCGAAAACAAGCTTGCTCCCTCCTCCCTATGACTTCCCTTCACATATTGATACATGGCCCTCATCATGTCTCCTTTCAGCCTTCACTTCTGCAGGCGAAACATGCCTAGCTCTTTAAGCCGCTCCTCATAAGGCTTGTTCTCCAGACTCTTGATTATTTTGATCACCCTCCTCTGACGATCAGATCCTGGGATGTATAGGGCCTGACTCTGAGGCGGGTTGAACAACCCCTAAAAACTCTTGTAGTGACCAACAAAGCGAAGGAGACACTCTGTGGTAGAAACACCAAATAGCGAAACACGACACGCGTGAGGTGGCGGCGCGAGAGGAAGAGGGATTCTCTCCGTGAAACAAGAGTAAAGTCTATGACTCTCGCTTAGGAAACCAAACTTTGTAGAGAGAGAAAGGGTGGGCGTCTACTCTGACCATTTCATGCGGCTTCAAATCCGTATGAGGCCCGGGTGGTGGTGGTGGCACAAAATGCAAAACGCGAGGGGCTTTCTTTTGGGGGCGTTTGTTTGTTGGAAGCCAGCGTGGAGATGAATGAAATGGTGAGTGGAGAGGAAACAACCCCCTCCCCCCCCCCCCCCCCCCCCCGCCGTGGCTCCCTTCGCCTACCTGAGGGCCCCTCGCGCCTCCTCCTCCTCCTCGTCGTCGTCGCCTTCCTCTTCTCTCGGCCTGCAGCAGTTAATCCCAGCGGGTGGCGGCCTGTCTGCCTAGGTGGGTGGGCGGGAAGGAGGTTCGGGAGCGTCTGCCGCCGCGGCTCCCGTCTCTGCTGCTGCTGCTGCTACTCCTCTTCCTGCTCTTCCTTCTCTCGCTCACTCGCCCCTTGGCTGCGGCTCCGGCGCCGGGCGATGCAAGTTTCCATAAAAGTCCCGGTGCGCAGCTCGCGTCGCATTCCTCGCGCGCCTTCCCGGCCTCGCGGACGCAGCTGTCCCGCCGCGCGCGCACCACACACACACACACACACACACCCCAACTCACGCGCCCCCCCCCTCCTTTTTCTCAGCGCCTCTTGGCTCGGGTTATTTTGGGATGGGAGGCTATAAATATCGCCCCCGGGAAGACTCCTCTATTGAGGGTGGGCGCATCTTCCCCTGTCGCTAAAACTGCCAAAGCTCCAGGCCCTGGGATCCCAGGTTTTGGTGAAGCACCACCAGCAAGCACTCTTTGGGCAGAGAAGGAGAAATCCCTCCTCAAACAAGTATAGAATCCCCCCAGGATGCTATACCATTGAGCCATGGCAGTATTTTTAAATAAGCTCCAACAGCACTGATGCTATCCATCAGGCATGGGCAAACTTGGGCCCTCAAGGCTGTTAGGAACTGTGGGAGTTGAAGTTCAAAACGCCTGGAAGGCCCACGTTTGCCCATGCCTGATACAGATGCACCCCATATGATGCTTTGCATTTGCTCAAAGCCAACCTTAAAAACTCTGCCCCCCCCCCCCCGTGGCGCAGTGGGTTAAACCCCTGTGCCGGCAGGACTGAAGACCGACAGGTCGCAGGTTCGAATCCGGGGAGAGGCGAATGAGCTCCCTCTATCAACTCCAGCTCCTCATGCGGGGACCTGAGAGAAGCCTCCCACAAGGATGATAAAAACATCAAATCATCTGGGCGTCCCCTGGGCAATGTCCTTGCAGACGGCCAATTCTCTCACACCAGAAGCGACTTGCAGTTTCTCAAGTCGCTCCTGACACCACAGAAAAACAAAAGTCTGGCATAGACACTGAGAACTGGGAAGCCCTGACCCTTGACTGCTCCAGCTGGAGGTCAGCTGTGACCAGCAGTGCTGTAGAATTTGAAGAGGCAGGAATGGAGGGCAAAAGAGAGAAACATGCGAAGAGGAAGGCGCATCAAGCCAACCCCAACCGGGACCACCTTCCACCTGGAAACCGATGCCCTCACTGCAGGAGAAGATGCAGATCAAGAATAGGGCTCCACAGTCACCTATTAACCCATTGCCAGTACACTGATCCTGGAAGACTATCCTCCTCGGACAATGAGGGATCACCTAAGTAAGTAAGTAAGTAAGTAAGTAATGTTTCATCTAGCTCATTGGTTCTCAACCTGTGGGTCCCCAGGTGTTTTGGCCCACAACTCCCAGAAATCCCAGCCAGTTTACCAACTGTTAGGATTTCTGGGACTTGAAGGCAAAAACATCTAGGGACCCACAGGTTGAGAACCACTACGGTCAATAAGGAGCCTTCCGATGCACTCCAGGACAGGAAAAGCCCTCTGACTTAAACGCCACATCATTGGATGGAAAGCAATCCTTTTATTAAAGATAATCAAAAAGCAGTAAGGTAAAAAAGCACTTTAAAGAAATAGGTAAATCCAATTACTTAGGAAGATAAGCAGCAACAAAGTAGTCCAGGGTAATAGTCCAGCAAAGTCCATAAAAACAAAGTCAAAACTTCCCAAATAAAATGCAAAAAATCAGGAAACATGAAACCACAGCATGAATATAAAAGCATAGAATCCAAGAATCAAAACCATGAAACAAAGGCACTTAAAACATTAATTTTCCAAGCAAAGACAAGATCTTGACTAATTCCAAATGATGCTCCATCTGACTACATATCCTGTACTTGGGACTTTTATCTCCTCGTTAGCTATGTCTCTAGCACGCAGAAATTGATTTCTCTTTAGCTGAGAATTTATCTTTTTCTCTCGGAGCCTGGCAGAACGCCAAAGCCACTGTTTGGCTCTCCTGTTTTGACTGATCTCCTCCCATCTATCTATTTGCTCATTAATTTCTGCAGCTGGGCCAGGTGCCGAGCTGTTTTAATGTTCCCTATCAGGGGAACTCTCTGGTAACAATTCACAAAGCACACCATCATCCCCACACCCCTCAGGGACATTCTCATGGGAAACTACACTTTGAACGGGGATCTCCTGGTCATTCTCTGCATCAATATCACTGGCCAAACCATTGCCATCTTGAAACTCATCTTGCAACTCATTGACATCCCACATCCAAAGCACCCTGATCCTGAAATACCTTCAGTGGCAATGGGACCGGGTTGTGGCACAGCTGTTTGGGAGTCAGCTGCATTAAAATCACTACTGACTGAGAGGTCATGAGTTCAAAGCCAGCCCAGGTCAGAGTGAGCTTCTGGTCATTTGTCTAGCTTGCTGTCGACCTTTGCATCCCGAAAGACAGTTGCATCTGTCAAGTAGGAAATTTAGGTACCCCTTATGCGGGGAGGCTAATTTAATTTATGACACCATAAAACTCTCCAGCAGCATGCAAAAAGAATGAGGAAGTACTCAATCGCCATCATAATTGGATGGTGAAGCGACAGCTCCCCTGGTGGCCGGAATTCAAAAAGCATACTCTCATGAAGCTGGAAAGTTAAATAGCCTCTGTTTCTCTGTCTATATATGTGTGTTTATGGCATTGAATGTTTGCCATGTGCATTGTGATCTGCCCTGAGTCCCCTACGGGGTGAGAAGGGTGGAATATAAATGCTATAAATAATAAATAAATAAATCCTTGTGCTGTCTGGATTGCTGACCAAAAGGTCAGTATTTCGAATCTGGGGAGTGTGATGAGCTCCCGTCTATCAGTTCCACCTTCTCATGTGGGGTCATGAAAGAAACCTCCCACAGGATGGTAAAACATCCAGGCATCCCCTGGGCAACGTCCTTGCAGATGGCCAATTCTCTCACACCAGATGTAACTTGCAGTTTCCCAAGTCGTTTCCCTGACATGAAAAAAAAAATCTGGTTGATATTTCAGTACTGTTCCATTATCTGGGTGGAGGCCACAATGAGGTGCTAGAGAGAGAAGGATAGTCCATTTTATAGGGGTGGGTTGAAAGAGGAAAAACATGTCTCCCATTTTCCTGTTATTACCTCCACCCATGTCCCCCGTCATGGAAACAACACTCCTTTATGATATGGAAAGTGGGGAGGAGGAATAACCAGCAAAAAGGGGGAATTGATTCAACTTCAACCCACCCCCTGTAAAATGGACTATCCTTCTCTCTTTATCACCCCTTTGTGGCTTCCACCCTAATAATGGAACACTACCAATATTTCAGCCAAGTTGAGTACAGGCAGTCCCCAAGTTACAAACAAGATAGGTTATACAGATTGTTCTTAAACTGAATTTATTTGTAAGTCGGAACAGGTACATTTTTAAAGTGTAACTCCAGCCAAATATGTATATCTTTTGCGTATAGTATAGGGAAAGGTTGATCTTTTGAGTATAGTATAGGGAAGGGTTGATACCCCTGTGGGGTTTGTTTTGATGTCCGAGACCCTATTGAGAAGATTTCACCTCACTTTCTGTCACTGTGATCGATTTGAAAAATGTGGCTTATACATTCATTTATTTATTTACCTCATTTATATCCCGCCCTTCTCACCCTGGAAGGGGACCCGGGGCAGCTCACAACAAAGGCACAATTTGATGCCTTAAATACATATAAAAATAAAACATATACTTTAAAATCACATAATTAAAACATATTAATTGAATAATTACATGCAATCACTGATCCTTGTTGTGGAAACAAGGATCTGTGATAAAGCTTCAGTAATAACTCTTTTCAGGAGTGAATTTTTCTTCCCAGAGGTAGATTTCTCTCACTTCATGTTGTCTCACTCCTTTTTTTAACTATGAGTTGTGTATAAGTCAGGGACTTCCTGTTTGTTCTCACTAGCAGTTGTCTCTGAACAGGTACAGAGTGCTTTCCCTTTCTTGCTGAACATTAAGGGAGGGGGTCTTTTGAGAACAGACTGCTTCCAAAGAGGGGGAAAGAGTGTGTCTGGTTTATATGACTGAAGTGTTGAGTGTGTCCTTGCCAGTCTCTAGCTGCTCTCCTGAGCTTAGCTTGCAAATACGTGACCCTTTATCTCTCACCATCTCTTGCCAGTGTGAGTGTTGTTTATGCTGGCAAGGGATCATAAAATCATAGAGTTGGAAGAGACCACATGGGACAGCCACCATCAAAGCACCCCTGGCAGATAGTCATCCAGCCTCAGTTTAGAAACCTCCAAAGAAGGAGCTTCCACCACACTCCAAGGCAGAGAGTTCCACTGTTGAAAAGCTCTTATAGTCAAGAAGTTCTTAATCTTCAGTTGGAACCGCCTTTCCTGTAATTTGAACCCATTGCTCCGAGTCCTAGTCTCCAGAGCAGCAGATAATGGGAGCTGGATCCTAGCTTCGACGACAGGCAGTAGACAGTGTAAGGCAGTACTCATATAGGCCCAAATATGTGCAAATGCTAAATCATTTCAACAACTGCAACTGCAGAGACACTGTTTTCAACACTCCAGACAGCAGCTCCAGCTCGCTCTCAAATGTATCCTTAGCGCTATTATTTAGTAATTAAAAACATACTTACGTGTTATTTTTTCCCAATCCTTCCAGAACACACGTGTTTCTGGTTCAGTTGTTGGCAGTTCTTCTTTAGGACAGCACCCAACCCCTGAGCAGCTTCTTTTTTATGTATTAGAGCAACTGTTTCTGGAGGCTGTTAGACCCTGGTAGCTTTTTTATAGCACTAAAGTCATGGAGAGCAAGCAACTAATAATAGTAACTTACCAAATAATTGTAGCAACATGAACTCCAGTCAGCACCAGATACATGAAACTCATCAAGTGTTCTCAGTATTTTGGTAGTGGTGGGTCAGACCACTTTTAACATCAGCATTTCCACATTTCTAGGTGGTTCCACTGTTGAGGTAACATTAATTTGTGAACATCCACGACAAGTCACTTCAGCCTTTGATTTAGCGTGGGAAATACATATCTGTACAGATAATTTTAGTGGTTGTCATGAGCTCTTATGACATAGGGTGTGGTTGCGCTCTTGTATGCCATCAAATCATTTCAGACTTATGACACCTGTAAGGCCAAGTTTTCATAGGATTTTTTTGGGGCAAGATTTGTTCAGAAGGGTTGCCGTTCCCTGCCATTTGAGGCTGAATGTGTGTGACCTGCACAGTGGGTTTTCATAGCCTCTGGTTTCCCAAAGTCCAAGCCCAATAGTGAAACTACTATATCATCCTGGATCTAAGGGTGCTGTATTTATGTATGTATGTATGTATGTATGTATGATGATGATTATCATCATCATCAGTAGTAGTAGTAGTAGTATTTTGACTTAGAATGAGCTAGATTTGTGCTTTTATTTTGATTATTCTTCTGTCAAACACCAAAGGCTGGTGAATGCTTTTACTGAAGCAGAAAGCCAGACTAAATAAACTAATTCTTTTGTTTATTCATTCAACTAAAACTGCAGCAGTATTGCCAACAAGTACAGCATCTTGTTACTATCTCTCTACAAAGAGGAAGGGAAGCTCCTTGTGTGTATTACAGTTTTACTTAACAAACATTAAACTCTAGATTTAAAGTGTGTGAATGTATATAGAAATAAGGTTTTCAGGCTTGAATATGGCATTTTCTGTACCATGTCAAATCTCACAAATGAAGAAGCTGACTGGATGCAAATGTTTTTGTTTAGATAGACATTTCTATCATTGGCCTTCAGAAAGAAAGTAAAGACATGGCTGTGGGAACAAGTCTTTGGTTAGTAAGCAGTGTAAGAAATGAACAAGGATTTGTGTAATTGATATTTGGAATGGCCTCGGATTACGGTTTTCGGATAATGTGATTTTCATGTCTATATTAATATGTTTTAATTCTATGTTTTAATGTCTAAATGTTGCTTATATTTTATGGTTCAATATGGTTTTGATAATTTAATTCATAGTTTATGTTATTGTTGATTTTATGTTTTGGTATTTCGCATGAATGTTTGGCATTAAATTTTGCCGTGACTATGTTGAAAATCGCTTTGAGTCCTCCAAGGGGTGATAAAAGCGGTGTATAAATACAGTAAATAAATAAATAAAAATACAGTAAATTTCTGAATGGCTTTTACCAAATGGCTTTTTAAAGTATGTTATTATTTTTAATAATAACATGGACAAGTAGTATCTCGTAAACATGTTTTAAAGAATAATTTATGGAGGTCGACAATGTTTTGAAGAAAAAAGGACAGTAAAAACATCTGAAAAATAAAATAAACAGACTGTAGCAAGAGAGAGGAGGTGCCCATGCAAGCACTGTTGTTGCATTCCCACGTTTCTTCCGATTTATAGCAAGTCTAAGGTGAAATGAACACAGGGTTTGTCATTGCCTTACTCTGGCTAAGAGATTAATTTATGTGGCTGAATGGGGATTTGAACTTCACCTTGCCAGAGTTGTAGTACAATACTCAAGCCACTACTATACTATACTATACTATACTATACTATACTGCACATCTTGCATTTTAAAACGTCCAGTAGCATGGATTTAATAGTGGGAGCATTAGACTCACAAGGCTTACTCAATGGGTTCTAATAATTTGCTGTGTAATGAATGGTGGGTAATCCTATCTTTTTCGCCACCTCACCAAAAGGAAACTTGCAAAGCAGTCAGTTATACAGGCACTTTTATGGGAAAATAGGCAGACAGCACCAGATAGCAATGTCAATCATTCCATTAGAGCAGGCATAGGGAAACTTCGGACATCCAGGTGTTTTGGACTACAACTCCCACAATTCCTAACAGCCTACCAGCTGTTAGGAATTGTGGGAGTTGCAGTCCAAAACATCTGGAGGGCCAAAGTTTGCCCATGCCTGCATTAGAGCCTGCAATCGAACTGTTTGAACTGGTCATCTTGTGTTGTAGAATAAACCTGTGTTGTAAGCCTATATATTATATGGCAGTATAGATCCAGCCTCAGAAATATTTTCAAGGACCAACCTTCTTGTATAACATACATAAAGAAAAAAACCATTGTTTACAGTTGTTTGCATTGTCCTTGTCTAAATCAAATCCTGGATGTTTGAAAAAGAACATAAAAATTCAAAATGATAACAGAGCATATATTTATGTTTGTTGCATTATTATCTTTTTTTGACATACATTTTTCTTCTTAAAAATAGACTTTCAGTGTTACATTCAAACAAGACAAGGTTCCAGCTTATTCGTAAGTAGTATAAAGTTTTAAAAGCTCTCTAAAGTTGGAAGGGAATTAAACCAATTTGTAAATGATTCTAAAACAATTGTTTAAGGCCTCCCCAGATTATGATTTCAAAAGAATAAAAGACTAGGAAAGAGGAATTTACCCAGATGTAAATTAGCACTTAACTTTAGTAATAATACCCACAGAAATAATTTTTTTCTAAATGCTGAATGCATTTACTCATTCTGTAGCATTGTAAATGATAGCTTACACACGCAAAACATCATTTCTCACTGCACATGTTATTTAATTGCACATGTCTCTGGAGACAAAAAAAAGGTGTACAACTTGGCAAACATATGGCCAGCAGAGCTTTTGAAACTTTCTACTGAGTAATTGCTACTATATAAACCTCTGAGACAAATATAGTCACTATACCACATATCTTTGTATCACTTTAAATTACAAATAATTTATCCAAGCCAAATTACAGCATTTTCACAAATAAATTTAAATTAATTATTTTTTAAAAAAGGTTGGGACATAGAACCAGAGACAATGAGCTCGTCCTTTTGAGACACATACAGTATTTAAGCAATGATTTCCAAATGTTTTAAACCTCCCTGAGACCATATTTAACAACTTTGTAGATGTTCAGGTCCTTGTTTAGAAATAAACACAAGCAATGACAAGTTTCTTTAAGGGAGAGGGGCGAAAGGCAAATGATTGTGCTCATGTTAAGAATAAAAAAGGAAACTCATTGTACTTTGGCTTCCAAAAGGCCACTGGCTGCTGTGGGTCCGCCGCATGCGCTGACGCAGCCGCTGACGTGTCTCAGGGAATCGGTCCCAAGATAGGCCAGGAGGAGTTCAGTGTGCCGAATCAGCAACTGCATAAGGTCTTCGGTTAGGTTGTCTATTGTGGAAAACCGCACCTTTTCAAAGTCAAAAATGTCCTTCAGGAAATAAAGAACCTGATCCTAGTGAAAACGAAGGCAGAGCAAATTCAGTTATGCAAATTACAAGACTTATTGCACAACAAACATGTCTTTCTAGTTTTATCCTTTTGATTACTATATAGGCACTCTTATGGCAAAAGGAAGTTTCATACCTTGAAGAAGCTGCATAATTCATAGAGAGAATTTCGAGGACCCAAGAAGCCCCAGGCCAGAACAGGACTAATGTGCTCACAAATAGCGTAGAAATGGGCAAAGAAGCCATCAGAAACCTGGTGAAAGCATTAACATATTTCAATCAGCAATTATCACTACATAATTAGTGCCTTAAATTAACATATTAAAATTGAAATGCTACATATATTTTTCCAGAATATGTCTCAATGAGCTCAAGGGATCCTCCAGCCAGTATATATGCAGCTGTAAAGGCTGGAATCCTAAAGCTGTGTTTAACACCCATTAAGCTCAGTGAGCCTTAAGTTTGAGTAGAGCTATATGGTATTACCAGGCAATCACTTGGCAAAAAGGGTGACTTTTAATATCAGTTTTATACTAACTAAGAGGTCCAACAATGAGAGATGAATCTATTTCACCATGTGTCTAACACAGTGTTTCTCAACCTTCCTAATGCCACGACCCCTTAATACAGTTCCTCATGTTGTGGCGACCCCAAACCATAACATTATTTTCATTGCTACTTCAGAACTGTACTTTTGCTAATGTTATGAATCTTAATATAACTATCTGATATGCAGGATGTATTTTCATTCACTGGACCAAATTTGGCACAAATATCCAAATCGCTCACATTTTAATACTGGTAGAGTTGAGAGGGGATTGATTTGTCATTTAGGAGTTGTAGTTGCTGGGATTTATAGTTCACCTATAATCAAAAGAGCATTCTGAACTCCACCAACGATAGAATCAAACCAAACTTAGAACACAGAACTCCCATGAGCAACAGAAAATACTGGATCTGATGGGCATTGACCTTGAGTTTTGGAGTTGTAGTTCACCAACATCCAGAGAGCACTCTAGACTCAAACAATAATGGATCTGGACCAAACTTGACATGAATACTCAATATGCCCAAATGTGAATACCGGTGGAGTCTGGGGAAAATAAACTTGACATTTGGGAGTTGAAGTTTCTGGGATTTATAGTTCACTTACAATCAAATAGCATTCTGAGCCCCGCCAATGAGAAAATTAGACCAAATTTACCACACAGAACCCACTGTGTTTACTGATGGCCTTTGGTAACTCCTCTGACATCCCCCTCATGACTCCCCCCCCCCCCCGGGATCCCGACCACCAGGTTGAGAAACACTGGTCTAACAAGTGTTTAATGTATATTTATACAGACATCAGTTTCTGCCATGGACTAAAGTAAAGCTATTTATAAAATGTTTTTAAAGTCTTGGGATCTCTTCCATAAAACTGTAAACATAAATTTATACCTAAAAGTCTGTACTTAACAGACTAATCAGATCAGCCCCCTTCCTCCTGACCTTCAGAAATAAAGTAAAAATATGACTTTGGGACCAAACCTTAATAGTGCAGTGCAAGAAGTGAAGTTGGAATATGTGCAATAATGACTGGAATGGCTTTTGACTGTGATTTCAGATTACGTGGTTTTAACAATGGGTTATAATGTTTATGTTGCTTTTAATGTTATGTTTTTAATGTATATGTTTATTTTATTGCTACATGTCTGTTTGATATGGCATCAAATTGTTGCCTTTTGTAAGGCCACTCTGAGTCCCCTTCGGGGTGAGAAGGGCAGGATATAAATATGGTAAATAAACATTGAGGCTGTTCCAACCATCCTAAATTGAGCAACACTTAAGCATCTAGATTAAATGCAATTTAATTTGGAAGAACATTTGATCTTTTTTTTCTCTGAATGGTAAGTAAAATGGTATTGAAATATTTCTTACAAATACATAACAATATTAAAATGACAAATATTTTGCAATTTACTTGAAGGAAGTCTATCATGTTGAAAAATATGAAATGGCTACTCATGGATAATCTACTCAGTTTTTCATGGTTGGAACATCAACTAATGGGATCCAATGACACTCGGGTCCCCTATCCTTCTAAGCACCAACAATAGCAAATGGTTCATTCCCATTGCATACAGTACTTTATTCACATACAGTTTTCCTCTCAATACGAATTTGCTTCATTGCATATTTAAATATTGTTTTGGCATGGCATTCCATGCCTCTCTTTTCAAATTCCTAAAGTCTGTGATCTATCAAAA
The DNA here is from genome assembly GCF_037176765.1 of Anolis sagrei. Lineage (NCBI taxonomy): Eukaryota > Metazoa > Chordata > Lepidosauria > Squamata > Anolidae > Anolis > Anolis sagrei. Next base: position 159,583,216 of record NC_090024.1, read on the forward strand.
TGGTATGTATGTATGTATGTGTATATATATATATATATATATATATATATATATATATATCTCGCAGCTGTGTCAGACACAGTTGATAGTTGTGCTGATCTCTAGTTGTGCTCATCACAGGTTACAGTGCTAGATAATGACTATTGTCTTTACAAACAAGACACTGAAAACTGACCTTCATTTTTTGCTTTTTTTGTTTCAAGACTGACCAGCAACTGGAAGCCACAGCCTAAAACAAACAAATAAACAAATAAAAGATGCGTATACATTTGAAATACTTCCTCTTTATGAATAACAACTTTAAATATCTCATTTTTGTCTCCTGACTTATAACACTGTGTGATGACAGGGTTTGTAATATTGTTTAACACTGTGTTATTGTTACATATAAAGTAACATTATAAAACTCATAATCACAATAATATAAAATCAAGAAAGAAAATAGATGTTTTATTTTGCAACACTGATACATAACAACCCATATACCTTAAAGCAGTAGTTCCCAACGTCTGGGCCTTGAGGTGTTTTGGACTTCAACTCCCAGAAATCCCAGCCAGCTTACCAGCCCGTAGGAACTGTGGGAGCTGAAGTCCAAAACACCAGGAGGTCCAAAGGTTGGGAACCACTGCACTAAAGGCACCAGATCTCATCAGCTATTGGAAGCTAAGCAGGGCCAGCCCTGGGTAGAACTTGGATGGGAGGCTGCCAATGAATATCATGTGTTATAGTTAATATTTCAGAGGAAGGAACTGGTAAAACCACATCTGAGAATTCCTTGAATAAACACCCTATAAAATTCATGGGGTTGCCATAAGTTGAAAGGTGGCTTGAAGGCATGCACAAACATACCACAATTACAAGTTTAAGGAATTGCCTACATTTGTGGCAAGTACATATCTCTATATCCCATGGGCTTAGCGCAGGTCATGGCAATTGTTCTATAAATAAATGCTATGTCCTGTCCACTGGGCCTCTACAAGTGTGCTGTCTATGGATGTACAATACTCCTACAGCATCTGAAACTGGCTACTTGGAAAGATAGGATAGATATAGTCCAGGGGAAACTACTTTTCATTTTCAAATCCCATATGTTGCATAGTATACCAAAACTGAATTATTACTGGTGAACTATGAAAATTATAAATGGGGAGGCCAGGGTGTGTGTGTGTGGGGGGGATTTTGGCAGGCTTTGAGGCTGACTTTCCATGCCTAGCAACCAGCAGAGGCCATACCAGTCTCAAACAGCGTTGTAAAAAATGAAAGTCTCCAGCAGGGCCCAAAATGTTTTGGTCCTGGTTGGAGGCGTAAATGTGTGTGCTTCAATTTCCTGGCCTCTGCTCAAAAAAATTAAGAAAGTTAATTTCTAAAATTGGCTTTCAGATAAGCTGCTCTGAAGAGTCCAGTAAACATAGGAATGTTCATTGTATTAATTAGTGTTAACAGCTCTAGAGGAAGGCATTGCCTATTAAATATTTCTTCTTGCCAACTATGGGTAGCAGCAAACGTTTTTTCAAATGCCTTGTGAAGTATATAGCTTTTAATTATATGGCAATTAAACTCCTTGTGTTTTCATTTTCTAATTTTATTATAACTTAAATTCAAGCCAATGTTCCCCAATTTTTTCACATTAGAAGATTTTTAAAAACCAGATATTCTTTATTTTTAGCCTTGAAAAACATGAACAGAGGCACATACTTTTTCATTTGAGCAGCATTGTAAAAAGAAAGAAAGAAAGAAAGAAAGAAAAAGAAAGACCCGTCTCCAAGGGGGGGAGGAATACTTTAAATACTTTTTGAATCAGCTAAGCAGTTTTGCCCTAATAAGGCTTGAAATAATACAATATACAGATGGCAAACCTAGACTCTTATCTCCCACAGGGCATAACAGAATTTGAATGGAATGGAAAAGAATTCCCCTTTTAGTATTAGGAGGTAAATTGCCACTGACAAAAACCCATATATAACCAGGGGAGGGAAAAAAGCACTCCCAACACTGATGTCAAGTCCTCCACAACATGAGACTCATGGACTAATTATGACTTCGTCAGAGAATCCAAATATCCACTGTTCACTCCCATTTAACTATTCTTTGTCAGGAAATCTAAAGCATACATAAACTGATTGAAAGGAGAAAGAGGAGGAAAAAAGGGGAGGCCATAAGCGTATATTCAGTGCAGCTCTTTCTGGATTCAGAGCCTTCCATGGTAGAGTTGGTGCCTTTCATTTTAGTGTGTAGAAGCTTCCAGGCACAGCACAGATAATGTGTGCAGAATTAAGGAATACATAAATGTAGGCTAAGGTTGGTGTGTGGAAATAAATGATATAAAGGATGGACGAAACTGTTTTTCACTGCACGCACCAACTGTAGATCGCACCATTTCATTTGCAGCAAATAATGCAACCAAGAGTCATTTCCAGGATTTTTAGACTTTTTGGAGTGGTTTGCAAATGCTTAAAGGCTAATTAGCCATTTGGCAATAGCCTTTTTGGCAACATTTTGTTTTGCATCATAAATACCATGGGAAACATAAAGGGCTACCGAAATGGAGTATGGCCCATGGACACAATGCACAGTCCATAGTCCATACTTTGTCTTTGATTCAAAGGGATTAAATTAGATTTTAAGTGAATAACCTGGTAGAGTGACCATTTAAAGGAGCAGAAAAACAAGGTAACAGAATTGGATATGGACTAGGGCAAAGAAAGAAAGAAATGGGGATGCAGAGAGAATTGTATACAGTTATAAGTGAAACTTCCAAGAAAGGCACTGAAATGTGTCCAGTAGGATGACAAAACATAAGAGATCATTCTATGTAATACAAAGGTAAAAATTAAAGAAAGAAGAGATAATAGGCTGTTACAGTACACAGATTGAATTTGTAACAACCCTCTTGAGTTTTTTTTAGCTGACATGGATAAGAGGAAATGAGGAATATAAGAACGTGGGAACTGATAATGGGTGGTGCAATGGGTTAAACTTTTGTGCCGGCAGGACTGCTGACTGAACGGTCGGCATTTGAATCTGGGGACTGGGGTGAGCTCCCATATGTTAGTTCCAGCTTCTCATGCAGGGACATAAGAGAAGTCAAAGCATTCCCTGGGCAACGTCTTTGCAGATGGCCAATTCTCTCACACTAGAAGCGACTTGCAGTTTCTCAAGTCGCTCCTGACATGAAAAAAATGGGACGTGAGTAGCACATAAAATCTACGTTAGTGTCTCTGTACATCCTGAAATAAGTACACCTTTGTGCACTGAACAGCAGCTCTACACCCTCTGTTCAGCCAATTTTGCTTACATGCCCCTCTTAGATCTTTGTCCTCAGTCCACAATGATTTACTTCCAAGGGAATGGGCCTGATAGTCCTGTTCAGTTCTGATTTATAGCCCTGTAGAACTTCCCCTCTGAAAATGTGGAGACCCATAAAAGTTGCTGTAAACCAAAAATGTTTATAAAACAGTGGACTGTGCAGATAGCAGTAAGGGCTTTTTGGCCAGTTAACAAGGTGCTCCTATTCACGCCATTTCCAAGAACAAATAGTACTTATGAATGTCATGTTCCAGTGGACAAACTGAAATGACCATTATGTTCTTGACCTGTCTATGAACAGGAAGAGGCATCTGGTTTTCTACTCAGAAAAAAAAAAGAATTCTTAGTCAGAAAAGCTGCATTCTGATCTGTCAAATAAATCCATAACACTTCAATCAAATCCACAACTTAAAACAGGATTCCTAGCTTGTGAATTAGTCATAAAGTAAGAGACTGAGGAACAACTGGTAATCATTAGAGGTGTGCACTATTTTTAAAAAACCCAACTTCATTTGTCTCAACAAAAATCAAGCGACCCCCATTTTGATTCTAAAGTGTTTTGGGAAAGTCATAAGTGATTTGTGTTGAAATTATTACAGAGTTCCAAAAAGGCTGTTAGTTTTTCCTTACGCCAGTGGGGACACTAATGGAGCTCCTCCCTCCATCGGTTTTAGGGATATTGTGATGAAACTTGATACAACTGTAGCATACATTTACCACTCTGTGTCCCCCCACCTAGTTTCAGAACGTTTTCCACATCCACTGATTTTTGGGAATTTTAAAAAGTTTTTAATGAACACCTTTTAAATAAAACCTGCAAGAGCTATCTCTTTTAATTTCTATACAATGATACAATATAACCAGGGTGCTCCCCCCCCCTCCCCAAGTTTCGGAAAGATTTGCACATTCACTGGTTTTTAGGGAATTTTAACCAACACTACTATTTCACTTGAAGACCCCAGGGGCCATCCAGTCCAACCCCCTTCTGCCAGGCAGTAAAAGCACAGTCAAAGCACCTCCAACAGATGCCTACCCAGTCTTTGAAACAATAATAACAACAGCCTACTAGGTAAACTTTGGAGTTACTGCCTCGCAAATTTGCCTACCTCACTGGGTTGATTCAACTCCCAACAATCCCCTTTTATTTTTAATATCCTTTAGAGAAGGAACACGGGTTTTCCTCCATCAAAACTTTCAGGGAGGAGGAGAAGGCACAAGGCGGTAAGCAGAGAGAGAGAGAGAGAGAGAGAGAGAGAAAGCAAGAAAGCAGAATCCCACACAGGCAGGATATAAAGTAAGGCAGGATGTAGATTAAGCCAATAAAATTAAAATAAAAGGGCAGCACAGATTCATAGTGATTTAAAAAAAAAAACAGAAAGAAAAAAGATGGACAAAATAAAATAAAAAGTCATTAAACAGCTATTAGGGTAGATATGAGATTGAGGAGCTACTAATCACAGATATTCCCATGTAACTACAGGATGTAAAATATTTCCAGTTTAGTTTCTGTTGCCAGTATCTCAAATTGACTTCTTAGTTACAATGCAGTTTCTTCAACATTTAAAAATTATTCAGAGGATTGCAGTTACTAAAATCTATCCTATAGATAATGAAAAACACCTGGAGAAATATTGAACCATAGAATAGAATGTAGCACATAGATACTTACAGTTTCTTTGAATGAAGAATTTAGCCAATGGTTATTAACCACATTCTGTATAGACATAGGTGGATTCTCTAAATCTTCAAAGGAATCCATTAATATGAAGTCCAGAACAACATCATAGAAATTTAGATGTTTCACCTACATTTGGATGTGATATAATTAATGAAAATTATTGTACCCATTTAATAATAAATACAGTATTTAAACTGCACCAAAAAAGCTATTGTTCACCCAGACTACAGAGAGCCCTGTGACTCCCATCGACGATGGATCTGGATCAAACTTGGCATGCCTAGCCAACATGACCATACTGGTAGATTTGAGGAGAATTGATCCACAATGTTGGGAGTTGTACTTCACCCATATATGTATGAATTTTCTAATGGAAGCATTCATAAAAACCAAAAGTAAACAATGACTACTTCTTACAAATAGTATTACAAAATCTCTAACCTGAGCATCGGCTGGTACCTTAACTAGTGAAACATATATAAATGGAATATACTTACTCCACAAGCAGCAAGCTCAATTTCAGTATTAGCCCAGTGATCTGTTTGTTCTAAAAAAGTAATCATTTCATCAAACACTTCTTCAAATTTATTGGGGTTCTGTAAAATAAACAATAAATAACATAGAAAGCATATATATCATTTGATGCACAGTTATTATCAAGAAGTCAAGAGGGAGGCTTCAATCTAATGCTTCATGTCCATGTCAATGAGCACCCGATGCTTCTCTGCTAGTGGTTTGGTACATTTCTATTACTGTAAAACCTCAACTTGAGAGCGTCCCAAATTAAGAGCGTTTTGAGTTAAGAGCTGTCACTCGGCCCAGGTTTCACTTTTTTAATAGGAGTGTTTTGAGTTAAGAGCTAATGCCAGAGGGAGCGCTAGCACTAGAGTACAGGGCTTTAGGGCTTCAGGGGAGTGGCCTCCATGCCTTGTGCTCTTAACCACTTTGAGAGATTGGAATCCACTTTGCTCTTGTCCCTTTTGTTATTGTTCGCTTTGAGGAACTTTGGGTTTGCGTGTTTTATTCCCGGTATGTTTAGCCTCATGAGGAGAGGGAGGGGTGGTGGTGGTCCGGAGGTCAGAATGGATTAATAGCATTTCAATGGGAAATTTGCTTTGAGATAAGAGTGTTTTGAGATAAGAACTCAGTCACAGACCACATTAAGCTCTTAAGTCAAGGCTTCAATTTGATTAGCTCCTTAAACTGGAATCACTAAACATATGGGCCTTCATCAACATCTGTGTCTAAGAACTAATACCAAACACATCTGCTAGACACAGACCTACTTTGTATTTGTAAAAACAATTTATCATATTTCATATTTATTTCTCTAAATTGAAAATGAGAATACTTGTTCCATCTCCATTTGGGTTACACATAAAACTTAAACATTCCTTTTGTACATTAACAAAATCTAATATTTTTTTACTGTATATGTTTAGTAATCCGGTAAGAAAGATAGAGTGACACAATAGATATATACCATAAATTCCGGGTTACTAGACGACTGGTGCTATAAGATGACCCCCCAACTTTTACATACAAAATAGAGAGTTGGGGATATACTCGCCGTTTAAGACGATTCCCCAAACCAGCCAGGTGGTTTCTGTCCTCGTGCCTCTGAGCTGCTTCCTGCATCGCCTTCAGAAGGGCCTCCGGCGCTGCTCAGGCCGCTCTCCTTCTTCCTGGCCAGGCCTCATGTGAAGCGCCTCTTCTCCCGTGAGACAACATTGTCTTGTGGGAGAAGAGGCGCTTCTCGCGAGGCCTGTCCTGGAGGAAGGAGAGCGGCCTGAGCAGCGCCGGAGGCCCTTCTGATCAGGCCACTCTGCTTCTTCCTGGCCAGGCCTTGCGCGAAGCGCCTCTTGTCCTGCGAGACAATGTTGTCTCGCTGGAGAAGAGGCGCTTCTCGCGAGGCCTGGACAGGAAGGAGAGTGGCCTGAGCAGCGTGGGAAGCAGCCCAGGGGCCTGGCCTCCAACAAAGGAGAGGCCTGGGCCTGAGCAAGGAAGGCAGCCAGGAAGAGAGGAAGGACGGGGAGCCTGCCCAGGAGGCCACCATGAGCCAAGGCGGAGGAGGAGGAAGGGAGCCCGAAGCCAAGGCAGACATAGTATGTAATTTTATTATTATTTTAATTTTATACCCGGTGTACTAGATGACCCCCAAAATTTTATAAGGTTTTACATGCCTAAAAAGTCGTCTATTACCCTGGAATATACAGTACATTAAATATAAATTATTAAAAGAAATGTGGTTTACCTTTCTTGCTCTTGCAATTAAAGCACACAGAATTTTTCTACCACTTTCTGCAAGAAATACTCGATTTGCAGTGTCTGAAAGGATAATCTGGGGAAAAAATCACCAGCATTAAAAAGCAATGCATTTCAAATCCCTGACCCACATCTAAACTCATCAGAAGCCAAATGCACAAGATCACTTCACGCCTGGCCCATACCATACTAAGATCACTTTCAGTCAATTCTCCCTGAGATTCTGCCATTTCCCAAATACGTGTATATTAGCAAGGAGGACAGAGTACCAATCTCCCATCCTTAAAATCTGTGAAAACAGCCTACAAAGTTACTGTTACTGGCACCTCCATCCTTATCTGTATATAGGTTTCCTTGGGAAAGATGGAGACGGAAAAAGTCCTAATTTTGTCTGTTTTAAAGATTTCATAAAGAATACTATCAATCAGAGACACTCCAACAGCCCCTTACATATTATCAAATATTTCCTGAATAATTTAAAAAGGACTGAGCTGATCTCTGTTGAGATGGGTAGTGTATTGGGTGGGAAGGCATGGGAAAACTTCAGCCCTCCGACTTCAACTTCTACCATTCCTAACAGCCAGGAATGTCTTAGAATGCCAGAAGTATATATTTTCTGGGAATCCCATCCTATGTCTATCAGCCATGAAACATTTAATTTAGGGATTATCATTGCAATTCAGCTGTATGGTATTCAGGGTAGCAAAGCATGGTTAACAATAAGGTTTAAAGGCAATTGTGCTTAATATCAAAAGAGTAAATATTTGGAAACCATGTGCTACGAGGAGCAGTTTAGGGAGTAGGGCACATTTAACCTGGGGAAGAGAAGGTTAAGAGGGAACATGGTAGACATTTTTTAAAATCTGGAAGGATGTCATACTGAGGAGGAAACAACCTAGTTTTCTAATGAGATGACGACACAGAGTAATGGATTCAAAGTACAGGAAAAGAGATTCGTCTTATACATTAAGAAAAACTTCTTGACAGTAAGAGCTATTCATCAATGAATCCATCTGCTTTCGAGTGTGATGGAGTTTCCTTCTCTGGAAGTTTTTAAATGAAGTTGGATGGCCATCTGTTGGGAGTGCTTCAATGGTATGCTCTTGCATGGCAAGAGGTTGGACTGGATGGCCCATGTAGTCTCTTTCAATGGTGCGAGTTTATGATTTTATAAATAATACAGTAAGAAGCTGTCCCAAGGAGTTACATGACTCCGTCAAAGAGTTGGTTTTATTAAGTATGCCTTGCAAAGACCACAACACTTGCTTAAGCAATTGGACTGTCACATTATCTGATCACATTATCTGATTTAACTAGGATACCTTCATGAGTTTCACTAATAGGTAAAGGTTTTCCCCTGACATTAAGTCTAGTTGTGTCTGACTCTAGGGGGTGATGCTCATCACCATTTCTAAGCCGAAGAGCCAGCGTTGTCTGTAGACACCTCCAACGTCATGTGGGCGACATGACTGCATGGAGCGCCGTTACCTTCCCGCCGGAGCAGTACCTATTGATCTACTCATTTGCATGTTTTCGAACTGCTAGGTTGGCAGAAGCTGGAGCTAAAAGTGGGAGCTCAGCCGCTCCCCGAATTCGAACCTGTGACCTTTCGGTAAGCTGCTCAGCAGTTTAGCCCACTGCACCATTAAGGGATCCTGAGTTTCACCAATGCATTAGTTAAAATAAAAGACAGGGCATTCTAGATCACTCTTTCCCAATTTCTCTTCTGATTGTTGTTGGACCACATGCTTCATAATTTCCAGCTACCGTAGCCATATTGTGGGCGATGGGTGTGGTAGTCTAATACCTGCATGCCCACAGTTGAGAAATATTATATCGACCTGAAAAAACCATTTTTATCTCAAAAGTGGACTTTGTACCTGAAAAGCTTGCCGGATACAGTGAAGCTTAGCAAGAAAATCGCTGTCTCCCAAACACTCCAATATTTCAGTCCTACACACATAAAAGCATAGTAAATTGTTTTTAAAAAAACCATACATTTAAAACAGAATGGAAGACTTGTACTTTGAGTCCAGCATGACTAGGAATGGTTCAAGGTCAGTTCACATTTTAGAATATTCACAGTTAATATTAGGATAATAAAATGGTACCGTAAAATTCGCGAATAAATCTTGCCCTCTTCTGCCAAGTGCATAGCTTCTTCATATAATGGGCAATGGCAAAAGGAATCCAGATTATAAGAGTTACGGCTCTCTTTGTGTTCTGTAAGCTAGAAAAAGAGACTTTTAAAGACAATCACTTGGTACCAGTATCAACTTAAACTGGAGATCAATATTTCTTTCTTGAGACATGTAAAAGAAAAATGACATTGACACACTTGGTTGTAGTCTTGCCACTGTTTAACAACAGCTGAACTCTTAAGAATGCTTTAAGTGCTTTTGTGGCACATTCCAGAAAAGCCAAGGCAAGTAATTCCTGTCTCTGTATGTGGAGGGGAATTACTTACAAGCTGTAGTCTTATATTTTACCAAAGGACAGATTGAGAATGAAGGAGTAAGAACATATAGCACTTCAAGTTCCTGATCATGAACGAGAAGAAAACTGAGATAGGCCACATTTCATTCCATATCATTCCAGTGGAGCCCAGCTATATGTTGAATGTTTAAAGAAATAGGAGACTTAACAATCACATCAACCAAAGGTAGAAACACTGTGGAGGTAAGTACAACTAAATGGGTTAAGTCACTTTAAAGAAACACTATATATTCTTCATAAGTCAGCATTTTCTCAAGGAATTTTACATTAGTCACATTATGTGTTTACAACTTTTTTACATTCCATACAATCTACACCTACGAAACTGATTTAAAAAAATCAGAAAACCACTGCCATTGGTGTCTCAGACTCCCATTTAAAATTTGTTAGCAGAAGTGTCCTGAAGCACCAACACCAATTATTTCGAGAGTGATTTACATGCAACAATCAAATTAAGAAACACATGCTCTCAAGTAAAAAACTTCATATTTTCACTTTAAAAAAATCACATTCGTTTAGGGTTTTTGTCAATTTTTTTAGAAAAACATCTCATTTTGTCACATCTTTAAAGTGTGGTCTTTTTATATACTTTGGCAAACATATCCATTGTTAGCAATACGGAATTTATGTTCATTTTAAAAAAAGTTATGTATTTTTGCACAGCATTTTTCTCAAATATATTCATTTTAGTACATTCTGTGTTCACATATATGTGCATTTGCTTCACAGACTTCAGAAATGTTATATAATTTGATGGCCAACTGAATTCCTGTCCATCTTTAAAATTCAGAAAGTGAGAATTGGTCCAATTTACACTGAAATGTAAAACAAGCGAACTGATAATCTCTATGGAAAGCATCCATCAAAATAATGGTTGAGGGGAAGCATTAGTCAGGTATAAGACTCTGATGTTTAAATCTCTTGAGACTCAGTCTTTGCAAACCCAATAATAGAATGGTTTGAGATGTTGGACAAACTAGCTACTCTGGTTTCTTTTCAAAATTACTTCCTCTGCATTTGTTAAGTAGCATCCAGCAAAAGGGTGCCAACATGTCTCTTGTAGAAAGTGTTTCATGCTGCCTCTTGTTGCATCTAAACTCCTTCTACATTAGATTTAATTAATCAGCCTTGCCTATCAAATCCCTTAACATTTCAACACAGGATTCCTATTATGAACATAGGTTTCTCCTCAGTGATTCAGACAGAAACAGAAAACTGAGGAATACAACATAATCGTTATCTTCCATCACAGCTCTCTCTTCACCATCAGAGAAGCACTAAAACTACTATTCTGCGGACTAGATGACAGATGAAATCTAACATACAGCTGTCCCAGACTAAGAATATCTTTTCTAGTTAATTAGGGCCTACGATATCAGTAGTGTGATACCCCCGAGTTTCCAAAACATCCCATTCTACTCAAGATACACTTATTTAGCTCGTCATCAACACGAGATGCCAGTCAGTCACGTTGCATTTTCAGTGACTTTATGACAATGATTCTCAACTTGTGGGTCCCCAGATGTTTTGGCTTTCAACTCCCAGAAATCCTAACAGCTGGTAAACTGGCTGGGATTTCTGGGAGTTGTAGGCCAAAACACCTGGGGACCCACAGGTTGAGAACCACCTCTTTGTGAGAACTCTCACAGTCTATCACTTTATCCCAGTTTAATGTATTGTATGCTTCCAAACCAGGAAACTTGGGAAGAAAGAGCCTGTCATTTATGTACAGTAAAGTCTTGCTTATCCAACATAAACAGGCCGGCAAAACGTTGGATAAGCGAAAAATGTTGGATAATAAGGAGGGATTAAGGAAAAGCCTATTAAATGTCAAATTATGTTATGATTTTACAAATTAAGCACCAAAACATCATTTTTACAACAAATGGACAGAAAAAACAGTTCAATACATGGTAATGTTATGTAGTAATTACTGTATTTATGAATTTAGCACCAAAACATTGCAATGTATTGAAATAGCTTTGGATCCGGGCTGGAGACAGACTGCATTGGATAATGCAGAACGCTGGATGAGTGAAGGTTGAATAAGCGAGACTCTACTGTACCTATAACTATTTCATTATATCTGATGAATTCACACTTTTAAACAAACATCATTAAAGGGATGAAACCTATCTTTGTTGGGTTTTATCCCTGGGTTGCACAAGTCATAAAGTTTCCAAACCTCAATGAGTGGCTAGGCTATAGATAGGATTAGAGTGAGGGATTCTTCCCCCCACATTCCTATGCATGTTTATCCCAAAAGGGGCCTTTCTCTTTACTTTTCTGGCTTGCCACAATCTCCTCCCATATTGAAGACGAAGCAATGGAATCTCTGTGAGGTATGAGGTAACTTCCTCCCTAAAGGTATTTTTATTGCCCTGGGTTTTGGCCATGTGGTCTTTCTCCATTGTTGGCGCTCTCTTTTTGCCTTTGTCTCCCAGTGAGGACGCATTTTGCTTCTCTCCAGGTGAAATGTAACTCCATGGACATTTTGACTTTTTATCCTTTTACCTTCCTTAGAATATGAGTTTTAGCAAGCTAGTTGGCTCCAAGACCTCTTCTATCTAGAATGTATTTCTTTTCTTGAATAAATATTTTGCACCTGTCTCTCCAATCCTGTACCATCCTAATCCTGACTCACCACATATAAGTTTCTGCTGGTTATGAAGTTTGCTTCTAGCACTCTGCTATATTTATGGTGGAATTACCCCAAGTGAGGGTTATTTTTGAGCCTTACAGTTCTGATTCCCAAAAATCTTTCAGACCATTTCCCTCAGAGATCAATAATGACTAACTAGTAGAGGGCACTAATTCACCTACAAGACTTCAGAGATATTACGACTATGCAATAAACCAGAGGACACTAGTTCAACTTACCTCTGCAGCTGAAACAAATGAATCTGTTGATCCAATGCTCAATGTATCACGCAGACTGAATTCATCTGTATTATCTTTCACAGTACTATTTGTGTCTTTATCTTTAGAAGGAAATAAAAATTAAGTACATTTTTGTTGACTACCTATAATCATTATGCTTTAATTTAATCATATAATTTAATCATTACGAACAGGAATTTATGCTGGAGATGTGGAATATAAATCACATTTCTTCAATGCTTGCTGCTTCCCGAAATCCGGTTCCACATGGCTCCCTGGCCCTCTGGGCCCGGTTTGCGGGTTGATAGAGGCCTGCATGACAAAGAGGTGACTCCTCTTTTTCCCGACTCTGCTAGATTGTATTGTTCTGTCATTGGATATACAATCTTGGATACTCTGCTCCATGTAAATAAATAGATTGCATTTCAAATAGAAGATAAATTTGTAAGTAATATTTGGGATGAGTAAATCCAATCTCTTGGTCATCTGGGTCAGATGAGAGAGAAAAGATTTCTCAGGTTTTCCAGCATGGAAACTACTTAGGGACTACCTCTCCAAATTGTCTTATAACAATACATGCAAGTGCTTGGAACCATATATTTTCATGGTTGAGATTTATATAAAGTATCTATTGCAGTCTTACCAACTGCCATCCTCAAGCATTTGTACTATGCACTATTTTTAGTCTCCTCTTACAAACAGATACACAGAACTATAAAATATCTACCAGCCATGAAGCCTAGTGGCCTATCTATATACTGATAAACAATTCAAGACAGTAGTAAAACTGTGCTCAATATTTATTTACGACATTTATATGCTGCCCTTCTCATCCCGAAGAGGACTCCAAACGGTAACATAACAAGTTACAGGCAACTGAATGACGAAAATAAGATGGAATACATTCTCAGAACAACTATACCTCTAATTAGTGGTGCTGTTGAGACAGAGAGGATCCTGGGGAAAATACCTTCTGAGGCCAATAAGCCTCCTCCTTCATTTCCTGAACACTATATAGCCCACTCCCTCACTCATTTTCATGCACTTAGCACCAGGTAAAAACATTTTTTAATTTTTTTACTTTGCCTTTTTTCATTTGAGGAAATATGCAGTTGGGGGGGGGGGGGGGAGGAAAGGAAAGCATAAACACGTAGAGATCTTAATGTCTCCATCATGTCTCAAAGGAGCCAACATGAAGCCACTTGGATGCTTTTTAGAGAAAGGAAGATGCCAAGCATGACTTCAAGGAAGAAAAGATGCCTTGTAAGTGTGAAAAGTACCAGAGAGACAGGAGAAGATGAAGTCATGTATCCTTGCCTGAATGCTTTTGTAAAAAAGAGATACATGTGACCATTGCATCTGGGGGCCCTTCAGGCTGCAGAGATCTGGACCTCATCCAGTAGTTTGGCTTTAGCTGTGCCTCTGACTTTAATCTCTCATTTACAATAAATCCTTTATCCATACTGACAAGTGCTGCTCAGGAAACACTTTGTTATAGCATAATTTTCTCTAGAGCTGCATATATTCAAGTTGTATATTCTACAAATGCTTAGGGGAGCTTTAGACAGGAGACACCGGCACAAAGAAAGCTCCAGGAATGCACAGCTGCTTGATCCACCCAGCCAGCCCCAGATTCTCATGATGTCCAGGGCCTAACTGCCTGATATGCTGGTTACCTTATATATACTTCCAATGTACTTATTTTAGAAGCAATAGGTTTTGTTTTTTTTTGAGATCTCATCTTGTCTTCAAGTGCTGTCGGATTATCTAAGACTGCGTTCTTATCTTTTCAGAAACATATCTTTGGAAGATTAGGTACTACATTCTACTGCTGAAGAATGTGAATAACATGGTTTATTTTTTAATCCAATAGTTACCGAAGAATAAAATCAGAGTCCACAAAGAGCAACACCCATGTATGGGAAAAACCGATTCTTAGATATGAATAGCATTTTCCCTGTCCTGACACATATTCAGATCAGTTCTGCCATGAAGCGGTGAATTTCACACTCCAGATGATAATTTCTAGGGTTTTATGAAATATTTTTAAATTAAAAAATTATATGATCACATAATGTTACAAACTAAGGGATTATAAAACTAATTTCAGATAGATAGATAGATGGAGATGGGAGTTAAGTGCCACGCTGCTGGTGGAGACCTCAAACAGCAGCTGTGTTACTGTTATGATACCCGGTATACCATGAATACCATGGCATATCTTGCCACAGCTGTTCTGCCATGATTGGAGTGGAGCTGGGATAGTTTATTCGCAGATTGGCCAAAATACTAACAAAACGAACTCTTGACTACGCCATAAGATGGCACAATTATTATCTTCCCCTGAGGGGAAAATAGTAAAATAAAATAAAATACAAATCCATCTTGGAAGTAATCAAGAACAAGTTAGGAGATAGAAAGAATTCTTTCTTGTGTTATGTTAAGCCAGTGTGCCCAAAATATAGAGCTATAACATGTGAAAGAAATGAATTGTCTGCCCCCCCCCCCTTTTAGATCTAAAGGTAGCAAAATATCAAGATGCCCGGAATAGACTAAATAGTTTTTGCATGTGGAGAATCACATTCTTGAATGTTCTCCTCCATTTTATCCTCCTGCAAACATAAGGTTAGCATCAGGCAAAGCATTTTCCCCAGGAAAAAGGAAGGTAGAGGCTTATGGTTTCTTATTGGTCAGTAGATGCACTGCATTCTTGAGGGGCTCCCAGACCCTACTAAAGTCCCAGTGTCACAAGATGCACTGTCCTCACTCTCAGTCTCTCTCTCTCAGCATTGTGTGGAAGGTTGGAAGGACGCTTGCCACTTATATTCAGCTAAATAAAAACATGATTTGCTACAAGAGCACAATTCAGCAACACAATTTCCTTCTTCAAGGAGCAGCCAGCCCTCTTGCTTGCCACAAAGACACTTGGAAAAAAAACTTTCTCTTTCCAGCCTTTATTATGATCAAAACATCAAGGCAGATCACTGTTTCCAGCCCACCTGTTCTCAGCAGCCAGCCTGCTCTTTGGCACAACATCATGCCGGGCATTAGGCCAGGCCATCATTCCCAATCCTTTCCAGACTATGCTGACAGCTCATGTCGCCCACTGCCTGCCACCTGAAGGACTAAAGAAAATGCTGGGACCATGTGAAAAGGCTCACTGGGCTTGAATAGCGATGGAAGAAGACTCTACTTTCTATACTATAAGCAAGCCCTTTACAAATCAAACCAAAATGTGTATTTTATCCAATATTTCATTTGCCACAGTAGTCTGAGGTCATGCTCAGGGAAATTACCTGTTAGAACTACAGCACCCAGCATCCTCTAAGCCAGGGGTCCCCAAACTACGGCCCATGGGCCGTATGTGGCCCGCCGAGGGCATTTCTCTGGCCCACGCGGCCTGGCCATGCCCACCCGGCGCCGCTCCGCCCATCATGGGAACCCTCTGCTCTGGCCGCTCTGGTCTCCAAGGAGGCAGGTAAACTACAACTCCAAAACCAAAGGACACTGCCCACCAAACCCTTCCAGTATTTTCCGTTGGGCATGGGAGAACTGTGTGCCAAGTTTGGTTCAATTCCACCGTTGATGGGGTTCAGAATGCTCTTTGATTGTAGGTGAACTATAAATCCCAGCAACTACAACTCTCAAACGTCAAGATTCTATTTTCCCCATACTCCACAAGTGTTCACATTTGGGCATATGGAATATCAGTGCCAAGTTTGGTCCAGATCTATCATTGAGTCCACAGTGATTGATGAAGGCAGGTGAACTACAACTCCAAAACCAAAGGACACTGCCCACCAAACCCTTCCAATATTTTCAGTTGGTCATGGGAGAATGTGTGCCAAGTTTGGTTCAATTCTATCGTTGGTGGAGTTCAGAATACTCTTTGATTGTAGGTGAACTATAAATCCCAGCAACTACAACTCCCAAATGACAAAATCATTTTTTTTTAGTGAAGGACATACATTGGGTTGTTAGGTGTCTTGTGTCTAAAATTGGTGTCAATTCGTCCAGTGGTTTTTGAGTTCTGTTAATCCCACAAACAAACATTACATTTTTATTTATATAGAAATGTGGGTCTTTGTTTTTTTATTTGGGGGGGGGGGGGTTGCACTGCAAATAATATATGTGCAGAGTGCATAGGAATTATTCATGTTTTTTTTCAAATTATAATCCGGCCCCCCAACAGTTTGCGGGACTGTGACCCGGCCCTCTGTTCAAAAAGTTTGGGGACCCCTGCTCTAAGCTGTATGGCTGCTGGGCATGAGGAACTGAGGATTTTGGAAATTATAGTTTGTTAGATAACCTACAAGTAGTACATGAAGGCAATGTCCTCCTCCCACAATTCTTCTTCAGCAACTGGCAAAATATGAGGAGGCAGAACATGGAGGATGCATGAAACAGCTGTTATCTTGACAAATAGTGATTCTGCTATGAATCTGACCAAAGTTCAGATTTCTCCTCCTATCCACAATAGACCTGAAAGTTGAGTAGAAGATCATAAAAGTAACTTCTCCAAACTCTGGCTAGAGGAAACATACAGTTGATCTATTACACTTGATTAAATAATGAAAGAGAACACAGAAGACATGTCTCATTATAAGTCAGATTTCCTGTCATGCTACAGACAATCCCCCTCACCAAAAGCCAGTAAGCTTTTTCACATAAGCTTTTTTTAAAAAAAAAAACCAAGGAAAATTGAGGAAAGGGAAACAACAAAAGCACAGTAATTGGCATTTTCTTTCTCTGTGCTTTGCAAAGTGTGGATAAAATCAGAGACCTCTATGCACATTCCTCACATTTGAGGGACAGCAGGACAAGCAAATTCCACATGGGTGATTCATAGAAACATCCATGATCAAGTGTGAGAGGAAAATGAAGACTTGTTTTGTCTCACTATGCCCCTTAATGTAAAAACAGATTTAGAATATGCTGGATTCTGAAATACTTGTGTCGCTGTGTGCATGTTTCACACAGGATATGATTAAGCATCTATATTTCTGATTAGCAGATGTATGTCTGCTAACCAGTGGTCTATAAAGCACAATTTGCTTTGTTGAACTCCAATAGGTTTGAAAGTTTGGAAAATTTGATGAAACCTTCAGAAGAATGCGGCAAGGGGGAGGGAGAATCCCTATTTCCCTTCAACACTGTTTTTGGGAGCATTCCTCAAGATTTGCCCAGAGAAACATTCATGTTGATGCTATGAACCATCATGTTCTTATGCCGAAAACCAGGAGCACAGAAAAGTATAGACCAGGCATCCTCAAACTACAGCCCTTCAGCTGTTTGGGCCTTCAACTCCCAGAATACATGACAATTGAACAAGATTGTTAGGGCTTCTGGGAGTTGGAGGCCCAAATAGCTGGAGGGCCACAGTTTGAGGATGCCTGGTATACACTTCTCAGATCTGTAAACTAGCCTAGTTATGAATCATGTGTTTGGATTATGACATACATTACCCGACTTAAAGAAGTTTCATATCCACAGTGGATTGCCCTAAAATGTCTCTCTGGAAGCCATGATAAATAATGTAGGATGGGATGCAGCGAGCATCCTCCCAAATGACATTTCAATTTCAAGATCCCAGGACTTTGTAGAAAATAAGTATCCTAACCCTCTTCACCCCAATCTACATTGTGCAAGGACCCGTTTAAGAGATTGGGGAGACATCGTTGGCTGAATGTAGAGGAGAGAAAGAAATGATCCTTTATAAACTTATCAATACTAACATTTTTATGATACAAGTGATGGCGTGTGTGTGTGTGTATAGAGGCAAAAACTGAAATTGTAGATGATTTCTGCCATAGTATAACTCTCATTGTTAAGAGGTAACAGATATATAATGGATTGCAAAAGTGTCATATCACCACCACCACCCCGCTAAAAACATCTATTCTACAATCATTCCCTTCTGTAACTTTCTAAACTATGACTTTCTTTCTCCTCCTCTACCAGGACCTATGACAAGCTGTGGTTTAACACCAAGTACAGTCCATTCCCCCCTGATATAACTGTATCAATTGCCTATTAGAAAAGCAAATGGAAACCTATGAATTAGTTCTCCTTTTAGAAACCAGCATATGTCAAGATTAATTGCTCCATACTTTTGGAGATGGGAAGACATTAAAAAAACATATTATTTGCATGCCTTCCAAAAGTGTTACTGGAGGATAAGCACTTGGATAAGCAAACATTTCACTCACAATCAGGATAAGACAGAAATACAAGATCTCAAGCTTTTTAAAGGTCTGTTTGCACTCACTTGTTTAGTCTAACCCTATTAAGGCTCTGCTTTACTACTTCCTACTTGCAACTGGATTTGGATCTTGCAACAGATAAGCATTAACAGATGTAGCTCTTACAGCTGGTTTGTTTGTTTTTAAAACTACTCTCCCTCTCTCTGCTACCCTTTCCTCCTAGCTACTGACAAGGCTATACTGATGGCATTACTGTTCATTAACATTCCAGTAACAGGGTTGGAGGAAACAGCAGTAATGGAGTTTTTTTTAAAAAAAAAACAAACAAACAGTACAGCTATTGGCAAGGCAAGTAAAAACTAGGGATACAGGAGAAAACATCAGATGTAACATATTTATGCTGGAAACACAGGATGGGCACTGGCATCTTGAAACATCAAATAGTTGGGTTATGACTAGGATCATCAGCACTTTTTTAAGCTATCCTCATCATGGTAAGCAATAGGTGGAACCATGAGAGGGAACTTTGCTTAAGATCATATGGTCTTTTCTAAGTTATGAAGAGTTTTACATGTTATAACCAACACTTTGAATTGTGACTGGTGAAGCCACTATGTAAAGAGAGTTGCATGTTTTATGTAACTGGCTCTGATGAACATTTGGAGCACAACAGCTTGTTGTGTGCTTCCAGTCATTTCTTACAGTGATTCTAAGGCAATCCTACCCTGACATTTTCCTGCCAAGCTTTGCCTTTGCCTTCTTCTGAGACTAAGAGGATGACTTGGCCAAGTTCACCCAGTAGGCTTTGTGGCTTAGTAGGGATTTGAAACCTGGTCTCAAGAGTCATACTCCAATGCTCAAATCTTTGTACTATGTCTACAATGTCTTATACCAACTTGAAAATTTAAACACTTGTCAAGTAGGCGTAAACGGTACAAAGATTGCAATGGGCCATGATCTTAAGAAAACAAATCCTTTTGATCCATGGAAAAATCGGAGAACATTTTTTAAAAGAACATGTTGTTGTGGGAAAACACTAGACTTCTTCTCAGAAGACAAAGTTGATCTAGGAGAATCCACCTACCAAAAGGACTGGGAGTCCATTTGTTTCTTTTCAACAGTGTGTGTGTGTGTGTGTGTGTGTGTGTGTGTGATTTGGGAAGTCCTGGTAGCAAGTCAAAACTTGTGCTTATGATGGCAACATTCATCACGCAGAGGAAAAGACTGAGGAGTTTCATGTACAGTTGTGTAATATGTAAATGGAGGATGCAAGGAAGTGTAGCTACTTAAGCTCTTTTCAGGAGAATGATAACATCATCTGTAAAAATACTAAGATGGATCTTCCTTGCTAAACTTCATCTTTTAAAACCTGAAAACCAGTGAAAACTGAAATATGACTCCCTTTATTCATATTGACTTGTGCTCCAAGTCAATATGAGAATTATCAGAAAAGAGAATCTCTTGTCTTGTTTCCTAGCTCAGAACTGAGCAAAGGGAGAGATGGCTCATCTCTATTGCATCAAGCCCCACAGATAATCCAAAAGCAGCAAGAAAAGGCACACAATTTCAAAATGCATATTGTGCCATCAAGACAAATCTCTACAGTAGTGGTTCTCAACCTATGGGTCCCCAGATGATTTGGCCTTCAGCTTCCAGAAATCCCAACAGTTGGGAAACTGGCTGGGATTTCTGGGAGCTGTAGGCCAAAACACCTGGGGACCCAAAGGTTGAACGTCACTGCTCTATAGAGTAATGGGAAAGTTTCTCCTCCATATTTCACAAACTTCAGAAGAACAAAGCAGATCAAAGCCTACCCCAACTTTTGGATTTGTTTGGAGGACTGAAAGATTGGCACTTCCCTTCTGTTTTGAAACCCCAAAAGTACAAAAGTGGAGGAATTTTGAGCAGCACAACAGAAATCTTGAGGCATACTGAACTCTCCATTGCAGCCTAT
Source organism: Anolis sagrei (assembly GCF_037176765.1). Classification (NCBI taxonomy): domain Eukaryota; kingdom Metazoa; phylum Chordata; class Lepidosauria; order Squamata; family Anolidae; genus Anolis; species Anolis sagrei. The sequence goes on from NC_090024.1 coordinate 159,603,998, forward strand.
ACACACATCCCAAGAGCAAGCAATAAACTCATTTGCTGAAGTAAATTTTGACTTGAGAGAATGTAAACATTTCACATGTGGAATGTTTATTTCATGGTTAACTGGGCCTTTTTGAAAGAATGTGTTTATATTACTTCACTGTGTATTCATTTAATTCAAACTTTTGTGGTCTTCTCCTGTATTCTGGAAAGGGAAACTTCTAAGTGGATGATCTTAAAACCTTCCTATTCTCCACCTGATCATAATAAGTGTGCGTGCGTGTGTGTGTGTATGTGTGTGTGTGTGTGTGTGTGTGGGGGGGGGGTGTTAAGTGTCATCTTTCACATTCCAACTTTAATTCCTATCTTTAAGCTGTGACTAATGCCAATGACTGAAACATATGGCCTTCAGAAAGAGTAAGCACATGCTTTGAATAAGAAACCCAAATAAAACACAAGCATTAATATAATTATACAACTTACTGATGTATAATATTACTGCCAATCATAGCTTGAGAACGGCAGCTTTCCTCACGATACTAAGTTATTTGATGTTAAGATGATAAAAAGAGGTCATCAGTTGACTCTGGAACTTATTCCCAGATATTTGAAACTAAACTAACAATATCCAAAAGTTCTATGGTTCCAAACAAATATTCAATAAGCCTACAATAAAAAAGCACACATGAATAAAGAAAACAGCATAGAAATTGACAAAAGCAGTGTCTCTCCCACATCTGTTTGTGAAATTTGGGTGGATCCAAACTGTTGCAGTCTTAAGAGAGGACATGTGCAAATATTGCAATCACTTGTTTGGGTCTTTGGGTCATGACTTTTGTAGTAAAAAGGAGGAATCTAGAAGGCCCTTCTTCACTGTCTCTCAAATTGGGGTAGAGGTGGGTAGGGGGACCCACAGGAATTATATTGTATTCACACACGCCACCCCCCCCCCCCTCCGAAAATCCATGAGATGAAGCAAGTACTTCTGCTGGAGGGAAGCCATGCTGAGTCCTCATGACTCACGGCAAGGTGAATGAACAGATACCCTAAAATGGAATATGAAGTAAGGGAAAGTGCAGGAGGTGCTTCTGCCTGCTTCTGCCTGTTTCTAGTTCTTTATAGGGCAACCAGGGTCTCATAATTGTGGCTATTGCATTAAATGTCTGTTTCCAGATTGGTATCTATGTTTGACTTATTTGTTAAACAACCAAAGTTAATTATCATTGTTATTCCTTTTGCTTTTCATTTCTTCTATTTCCCTGCCGCACCCAAACATGCATATGTATAAATATCTACCAATTAAAGCAACATTTCATATCTCTGGTAAAATGCAGTGTACAAAAGCTTAGGCCAAACAAAACTCCTAAGTCTTAAAGACAGGAGATGCACGATACACAAAAGAGGGCAAGATAAAGGAAAACTGCTTGGAATAAAATTGGAATTGGCTGTAGTGATTTTTGGGCATTTTGGCCCAGGAAAAGAAGTATTTTCATGAGTAGAAGGAGCAATGATTATTTTCAAAACCTTAGCAGCTGTCATGGAGAATGCATCTAAAAACACAGATTTCAGCATCAAAATTCCCTTATGTAAATTAGAATTTCCTATAAAATAATTCCTGCTTCACATTTAAATAATCATATTATGGTGTTTCATCTCACACAGAGTTATCAACCCAGACATGGAACATAATAAAGACCCTGGGCATATCATCACTATATATTTTAAGCGCTTTCATATTGATTGAAATGCCATGGCTTCATCAAAATTTGTATCTTGATAAGGTACTTAGACTGTTGATAAATAGTTTTAATGCTACAATCCTGGGGAGTGGTTTAAATGGTTTGATGTGTTTTTAATTATATATTGGATTTTAATCTGTTTTGTACCTCACTTCAAGCATTGGGGAGAAGTGTTGGGATTCAACCCCACATTGCCCAAGTCTCTAGTCCTGAATGAGGAACAAGTTAGTTAGCTGACAATAGGATGAGGGTTTCCCTTGTCCCATGTCTCCTGGAAAGTATTTACAGTATTTCTTCTCTCCTCTATGTTTCTGCTCTCATTCTGATTGGTAATGTAGAATGGTTCTTATTTTTTTAATGTAAATAAAGCTTTTGTGATTTTTAAGATTAGACTCTGCAACTTTGACTGCCTAAGCTCTAAATTCTTTACAGCCACATCATACGGGGCATCACGCTCTGCTAGTCATGAGCTAAATGCTCAACTTTTAATATCCTGTTTGTGTTTTGGATGCTCTGCTATATTTTTGGGGTAGTTTTCCATAACAAGAAGCAGATGCGAAATAAAATTGATGATAATGCTGTACTCCAGAAATATTCAAAATAAAGGGTTTTTGAGAAATATGCAAAACACAAAATATCATATCTGAAGAATTAGCGATGAGACACTGAAAACTGTATTTCAAAATGCTTGGAAATGGCATGTTAAGACAACGAAAAGGTTGTTTTACCCAGTTATTCAACTCTCTCAACATATTCTAGTCTTTTACTCAACACCGGATGTACTCACATACATTATTCATTCAAGCCTTTGAGAATTATAGAAGCTGACTGACTCTGCAGGGAAGAAATATTAAAAAGGAATCTGACATCCAGCATTTGATATGCAGATGCAGCCAACACAGCATGTAGCAGTGTGATTTCTAATATCAGAGCTGTCATTCAAGGACCTGGGTATTGACTTACAGTAACAGGTGCTGAAAAAAGTGCCATAAGAACCCAGGAACTAAATTTAAACTAGTGTGTAAGCATCATCATCAAAAAAATGAATTGCTGACCTCTGGTGGCCACCTGTATTTTAAACTCATAAAACAGAACAAATATGCCCGACTCACTTCAGAGAAGATAAGTTTCTAATTGCAAAATAGATAGTTGGATAGATAGGCAGACAGACAGGTAGATAGTTTTCACAATTCTTGTATAATATGATCCCTGTATCTATAGGGATACATTCTATACCAGGTATGGACAAACTTTCTAAGTTGGGGGCCGCATGGTGGGCCAGAGCAGAGTGGGTGGACCCGGAGGAATGGAGTTATTCCCAGGCCCACTCCCTGCCCTTTCCTCCACTTTGTCTTCTCTTTTGGTGGCAAAAAGTGAAGGAAAGACAGGAAACGTTTTGATCCCAAAAGGGTTAGCCTTCGTTAGGATGAGGAGGAGAATGGGTGAGAAAAATGTATCCATTAGACCTCGTATTGCCCACTCCTGATATAGAATCCTAAAGTTGAAAGACACCTCCAAGGGCCATCTAGTCCAATACCCTACCATGCAGGAAGACACAATCAAATCACTCCTGATAAACACCCTCTGCCGGAAAAGTCTCCAGAGAAGGAGACTCCACCACACTCCGAGGCCGCCTATGCCACTCTCCAGGAAGTTCTTCCTTACGTTTTTTCAGTCAAATTTCTTTCCTTGCCCTTTGAATCCATTGTTCCCTTGTGCCCTGGTCTTTAGAACAGCAGAACGTCAGTTTCCCCCTTCCTCCTCCTCAATGGGATCTTGAAAAATGGTTCTCAATTGTGTTCTCTCTCTATCTTCTCTTCTCCCAGCTAAACATCCCCCAAGAGGAAGGAAAAAGAGAAGGAAGGAAGGGGAGGATGGAAGGGAATGGAGGGAAGAAAGAGAGAAGGAAGGAAAGACAAAAGTGAATGAAGGAAAAAAAGGAAGAGAGGGAAGAAGGGAGGGAAGAGGGAAGGAAGGACGAAAGGGTGGAAGGAATAGAGGGAGGGAGAAAGAGGGAGGGAGGAAAGAAAAGGAAGGAATGACCAAAGGGAAGGAAGAAAGGAGAAAGAGGGAGATAAGGAAGGAAGGGAAGAATGGAAGGTGAAAGGAAAGAGAGAAGGAGGGAAGGATAGGATGGTGAGAGACATGAGGGCCTGGGGAAAGAGCCCAAGGGGCTGCATCCGGGCCTGGGTTTGCCCATACCTGTTCTATACTCACACGTATGCATAATTATAAAAATAATTGGGGACAGGGTATTCTGTACTACACACCAGCAGTTGAAGCCTGTTGTAGAAACATTTGGCTCAGACCTAAATACTATAAAAACCTGAGAATATAACCAGAGACTTGTGATTATCTTAAAATGTACACTTTCCAGGAAGCAACTGTGACCAATAAATCCATTTGGCAGCATGGACCGCACTTAAGCTAAATTAATAGGCTGGAAGACCGAACCACTTTGGCATCCTTCAAGTATAATTATTTCCACTGATTACTTCAGCAAGACCTACCCCAGGACGTTTGGGCACCATACAGAGAAGTATTTGCTCGAAATAAGTGAAATGGAAACAGATATTGGAGGCCATAGAGATCCACAGAACATTGAGATAGGAACTAGAATTTCTATGTGTGCACGTCAGTAAATCGTTGAGTTTAAAACCCAACAATGTTTACACTTTAAACATGTTCTTTGTTCACCAGTGATTTAAATAAATCAGAGTGAAATCTCTTGTGTATGAGGTTTTTATTACCTAAAGCCAGAGATGTCCAGTCAAAGCAGTTGAAGTCTGAGTAACTTGAAACATATGATCATCTGTGTATCTAAATTCAAGGACAATTCCATACAACTCCCCTTTCGATGGCATGATGTATGCTCACTCTTCCAAAATGTGAGAAAAACAGTCTGCTCAGTTTGTTAAAGCATGACTCTTCTCAACAGGCAATTACAGACTCACTCCCACTACAGAAGTCACATAAAACTGCAAATTAAAATTTAAAAATACCACTGCAGTGTAAATAAGCCTTACAGGTAAATAGAAACATTTTACTATGTTGTATGTTTCACTGATATGCTGAATCCTTGCCAAACTTTTTTGGGGAATATGGCTGACTTGTTTATCAGAAATAAGAGCTGTTCAAGAGTGTGCATATATATTTATTATGATCAATGACCAACACCATATGAAAGGAAATTCCACCTGAACATTAAAAAGAACTTTCTGACCATAAGAGCTGTTCAACAGTGGAACTCTTTGCCTTGGAGTATGATGGAATCTCCTTTCCTTGGAAGCTTTTAAACAGATGCTGGATGGCCATCTGTCGGAGATGCTCTGATGGTGCTTTTCCGGCATGGCAGGGGGTTGGACTAGATGACCCATGTAGTCTCTTCCATCTCTATAATTCTATGCATCCCATGCCTTACAAGAATCTCTTCTTCATACTTTCCTATGATTATTTTCCATATGCCCAACTGCACAAAATATACAATACAGATTCCCTAAAAATACCTCAGGCAAAGTACATGTTTCTGTATATTGAACTGCAATTCTCAACAGCTCTCATCAGTAATTGTGAGGAATTAGGAGCTGCAGTCTAATATCTGGAAGGCTCTTCTTCACTCATTCATCTTCTACAAGAAGATGGTGAAATACAAGCAAAATAGAAGACAGTAATATTTGGGCAAATCATATCTTTCTTTGCTGAAACTACACTGAACCATTTTAACTCACTTTGCTAGAAATAATATCATATGAAATCATATGAAAGCTGACAGGTACAACCTAGGGATCACAATCAGACACAGTAAAGACATCTGCCCTTATGCTTTGCTGCTGAGATATACAATCAGACACAGTGAAGACATCTGCCCTTGCACTTTGCTACTGTGCTGCTGAGTACGCATTCCCAGTGTGGAACACACCTCACCACATTATAACAGTGGATGTGGCTCTTAATGAGACATGCCACATTATCACAGGATGTCTACATCCCACACCACTGGAGAAAATATACTGTTTAGATGGTATTACACCACCTGACATCCGCTGGGAAGTAGCAACCAAGGCAGTGACATCTCCTGCCCATCCTCTGTTCAAATACCAGCCAGCACACCAACACCTTAAAACAAGAAATAGCTTTCTAAGATTGACAGAGATACTCACAGGAACACCTCAGCAAGCGAGAGCCCAAAAGTGGCAGGCTAAAACCTGGAATCTCAATCAGTGGCTGATACTGGATGAGAGACTCCCTCCTGGGCACACAGAAGACTAAGTGACTTGGAAGGTGCTGAATAGACTGCACTCTGGCACCACAAGATGCAGAATCAATCTTTAGAAATGGGGCCACAAAATAGAGTCCATGACATGTGTGAAGAAGAGCAAACCACAGACCACTTACTACAATGCAGCCTGAGCTCTGTCCCATGCACAATGGAGGACCTTCTTACAGCGACACAAGAGGCACTCGAAGTGGCCAGCTTCTGGTCAAAGGACATTTAGTATAATGCCAAGTTTTTAACTTTTTGTTTTAAAATACATGTTCACTGTACCCCCAACTCACTTCCGACATGATAAATAAATAAACCCACTTTCCTATCCAAACTACTACAAACTTTTTAAGCTATATGCAGGGACACTTTAAGGGCATATTTCACACCAACCATTTGATCAGAAGTTCTTCAGAGAAACAAATAACTTCATATGCTTGATGGGAATATGGAATTAGTCCTTTGAGAAAAAGGTAGACGTACAAATACAAATAATTTTATATCATTCAGTACTGCCTCACACTTCTTCAGGGCTCAAGAACAACACAGAGAGACAAAGATATCTCACCAATATCATTGTGAAAGGAAGCTGGATCAGATACCCCAAGGGAAGCTTCAAACTCTTCCTGGAGTCGATATGCTCTTTGGAGCAAGGATTCAAGCTTGTGAATGAATTCAGCACTAATGATATCCTGTAAAAAGAAGATGTAGCATGTAAATTGATCCTTTTCACTAACATTTGAGGCAGCTAATGGGAGATTTCTGAAATGGTCAAGGCTCAATAAGAGTACCTTTAATTATTAATTATCTATATAACACCACATGAAGGAACTGCAAGACCTAAAAAATGACTTACTGCAGCTTTTTAGCCTTTTGGCTAAGATCAAGTACAGCTGACCTACCAAGAACTGCGAAGTTAGACTGTTACTTATAAAGAGATTCTTGTTAGGAAAACTACACAGTGAAGTGTTATATACACAGACTTCACATCCACACTGAACAGTTATTTCCACATTATTTATTTGTTTGTTTATTTACTGCATTTATATATTGCTCTTCTCACTCTTGAGGGGAACTCAAAGCAGCGTACAACAAGTAATGGCAAGATTCAATGTCAACATATATACAAAACCAAAGAATAATAACTAAAATGATAATATATAACTATAAATTAAATCTTATAATCATATTAAACATACAACATAAACAGACATTTAAAATTAAAATATCTTAATATAGCATTAAAATCACAAAATCCAGAATCGTAATCTGAAGCCATTCCTATTGTCAATTGCACTTATGTCCTATTCATTTCTTGTACTGAATTACTTTACTGCCCAAAGGCTTGGTCCCATAGTCATGTTTATAAATGTATTTGGAGTAAGGCACACAAATGAAGGTGAAGTACTATCAGTACTGCTACCACATATGTTTAAAGCAAAATAATGTTTATTTGTAGATTTATTCTCTTATCTTAAAAAGTGTAAATAAATAAATAAAGTGTAAATAAATAAATAAATGCCATCACAATTAAAGAAAAAAAGGTGACAGATCATTTGAGACTTATAACCATAAATAATGCCATAAATATACTGGTGAGGAATGACAACAAAGAGTATTGATACAAGGAAGCTGTTGTTGTTGTTGTTGTTGTTATTATAATTATTATAATTATTATTATTATTATTATGGTGCCTCAAAGACAATTGTTCAGAAAGTTTTCTTGAACAACTGTAGTTTCTTCACTGGACCATGACATACATTTTTCGTCATTTCTGAAAATCTTCCAAAGTGCTTTAGTGAAAATGTATCCAAGTACTGACATTTACTCACATCAACATTTTCTTCTGCAATAGCATCCCCTGCCCCAAGCTTGATTGCACTACAGTTGGCTTCATCTTCAACCTGTCTGTTACGAAAAGTCAGTGCCTGCTCCCATCGCCGCAGTGCTTCTTCAAAAAGTTCCATTCCTGAAATAATTGCACCACTTGTTAATGTGATTTTAAAAAACAAACCTAATTTCAATTTTTAATGAGACCTCCCTTGTATCATATGCCTTTTCTATTTGGCTCAAGCCATTTGGAGTCATTTACTTTGTGAGTGCATTTCTACAATGAATCTGATCTCCAGATATGGTGAAGCTAGCCTTGACCGCATGAATGAGGAGCCCTCAGTGGCACAGGCAGGACTACTGACCAAAAGGTTGATGGTTCAAATCTGGGGAGTGGGGTGAGCTCCAGTCTGTCAGCTCCAGCTTCTCATGAGGGGACATGAGAGAGGCCTCCCACAGGATGGCAAAACATCTGGGCATCCCCTGGGCAACGTCCTTGCAGACGGCCAATTCTCTTACACCAGAAGCAACTTGCAGTTTCTCAAGTCGCTCCTGACATTAAAAAAACCCCATATGAATAGATTAAAGGAGGAATAATATGGCAGGCTGTGAGTGTGAGCTGAATAAGATAATTGTTGATTCCTTCATGTCCAATTCTTCTAAGTACAACCATTCACTATTCTTTCAACACTGAATAACAAAACGTGGATATATGAATCCATATATCAAAGTTTTAAATTTACACTTCATGACAGGTTTGGAGAATCTTACAGGCTTGTTGTTAAATATAAGAGCGACATGTGGCTCAAGAACCTACAATTGTGCTGGCAGAGCTTAAAGATCTATCATTATACATACTTATGTCATGAGTGTGAAAGTTTTCCTTTATCATCTTCATGATATGTTATGGACAGTGTACCTTCACACTCAATCTCTGCATAGGAGATGGAACATTTGGAGTTGCATTGCATGACACTATTGGGCTGGCAATGCCTTCAGCCACTTGAATTTCTAGCATTGGCAGGCCAGGCAGTGCACCGATACATCTCCATAGTTGGACAGAACTACACCTGGATACTTTCCAGCTCCATTATGCAGATTGGGGAAAGATTTCACACAAGGAGGTGGAAAATGAATAAACAGGCACTGGAAGCGTTTTTTTTTTTTTAATGTGCCAAAAAACTATAGCCATCTTCTTTGCTTCTGATCTCTGCCAGGAGGTTACAATATAAGCAATTCTACCTGGGGACAAAGGCTGTGCTTCATGGCTTGTGAGATAGTTTGATGTGAAATACTTCTATATTTTTATCATGCATTGCAGATATATTCCATCATGCCTTGCAAAAACATTTTTTTTACAATACTGTACATGCAAGCCTTAGACAATTAACTTTGAAGTACTTTAAAACGCAGGGAAGAATGATATGCATTGAAAAGGCAGGTCACTTACCCATCAAGTATAAGTTTTCTGGAGTAGTTACTGGGATATTAACTAGCTTGACATCATCTTCATCGACTTTGTCCCAGGAATTAGAATTGACACATACACAGCTAGGACAGGATGTGGCACTTTGAACCTGATTTTAAAAAAGTATGGGTATGTGATCATTTAATTATATAGTCAATGATCTCATCTTTTTGGTCTCACTAGCTAGTTGTTTCAGCTTATATCATTACAACTGAGTGTGAATATTCTGCTTTATCTAGCAAAAATAGAACAAAAACTTCTCACACTCTTAAACATCAATAAAGACTGGAACATTGCAGACAATGGCAATTCCAATATATAGCTTTTCACTGTGATCCTATTCAAACCCACGAACAAATGCCTTCATTTCTTCTCCTACATGCTGTCTATAATATTTTGCTCGTTTGACTCTCATATCTTTTGCCACGCATCTCCTTGCAGGTGTCTCCCTGTATTCCAACTCATTTCAAAACACAATGTAGATGACAAAATTGTATTCCTTTCCACTTTTCATAACCCTGAACCACAGAACTCCCATCAACAATGGCCCATTACAGTGAAAAAAATACTCAGCCATAATATATTCTAACAAGATAGCTTTCTCTGAATATGATAAGAAAGAAGGAACAAATAGAAAGGAGAAGGTAAACAAGTGACAGATAATTAAGTGACTAAGAGTTCTAGCTTAGTGTTTCTAAATGTGGGCGAACGTGGTGATAGAAAGGTAAGAGCATATTTGCAAACATTCATGTGACATTTTGAGTGAAGAACTTTCCAAAAAGGAAAAAAAGACTGCCTTTTCTAGATGTCCTAGTCATCCGCAAACCAGATCAACAATTGGGTCACACCGTTTACAGAAAACCCACACACACAGATAGATATCTCCATAAAAACTCCAACCATCACCCAAGTCAAAAAAGAAGCACCATCAAAGCCTTGGCAGACCGTGCAAAAAGAATCTGTGAACCCCACCTCCTCCAAGATGAACTGAACCACCTCAACTGGGCTCTACAGGCCAATGGATACTCCACCTCAGACATCAGAAGAGCTGCAAGACCAAGAACAAGCCACAAGAGTAAAGATGAAGATCCACCCAGAGGAAAAGTGTTCCTGCCATACATCAAGGGAACCACTGATCGCATAGGGAAGCTGATGAGGAAACACAACATACAAACAATCTACAAACCCACCAGGAAAATCCAACAAATGCTACGTTCAGCAAAGGACAAGAGGGATCCTCTCACCTCTGCAGGAGTCTACCGTATACCATGCAGCTGTGGACAAGTCTACATAGGGACCACCAAACGCAGCGCCCAAACAAGAATCCAGGAACATGAAAGGCACTGCAGACTACTTCAACCAGAGAAGTCAGCCATAGCAGAGCACCTGATGAACCAACCTGGACACAGCATTTTATTTGAGAACACAAAAATGCTGGACCACTCTCACAACCACCATGTCAGACTACACAGAGAAGCCATTGAAATCCACAAACATGTGGACAATTTCAACAGAAAGGAAGAAACCATGAAAATGAACAAAATCTGGCTACCAGTATTAAAAAATTCTAAAATTAAAACAGCAGAGAGAAAAACAGGCAGGGACATCTAATCACCTTTCAAGAAGAGTTTGCTCCAGGCACTGTCAGCCCATTGTATGCTAATCAAGGTGGTCAGTTGAAAAGATTCACACCTAGCCCAACTCACAAAAGCCTTTTGTCTCACCCTGGTCATTCCACAGATATATAAACCCCTTTTTCCCAGCTCCAGCAGACCTCTGAGGATGCTTGCCATAGATGCAGGCGAAACGTCAGGAGAAATGCCTCTAGAACATGGCCATATAGCCCGAAAAAACCCACAAGAACTGAGGAAAAAAGAACTTTCAAAAAAGGAAAAAAGGAGCCAGATTTGACACTGAAATGAAAAATACTGACCTGGGGAAAGACTTCAGTAGCAAGGAAAAGGGATTGAAATTTAACATAGTCTTCCCATAAGGTTCTATGCTGATTCTTGAAAACTGCTTTCCCATAGTTAGATAAATATGAGTCTGCCTTTAAATATATGCATGATATTTAACACAATGTACATTATGGTTTATAAAATGGGATCTCTCAATCCATGGGCTCAAGATCTATATATTTAACTGACTGCTGAATTATTGACGTACATGTCACATCCATTTAATAATATGGGGCATAACCATCCCCATTTTCTCATATTTACAAAGGGTGCTGGAGCAAAACAAAGTGCCCACTGTATTTCCCAATTTTATAATGCACCCAAAAATGGGAAAGAAAAAATTGAGTGATTCATTAGTGCACCTTCTATAGCAAATCCCAACTTTAGAAAATATCTCAGTATTCATTCTTTTTATTTTTTTTTGGTACAAACAGAGAAATATGTTTATTTATTTATTTAGAACAGGCACAGGAGCTCAATGATTGCAGTATACTGGTACAGAGCATTATCGCTTCAGAAGTAGTTCAAAGCTTAAAACTTCAGGTTCCAGTCAAACATTTTAAACCCAATAAATGTTATTAATTGTTAATAAATATTAATTATTAATGTATTAATCATTAATTTATTAATTAAATATTGGTTCCGTTTTTAAAACCTTATTTTTCATTAGAAGACAAGCTGCAGAAAACTAATGGGGGAGTAGAAAGAATCTTATTGAAAGTTATGCAGTGACAAATGTGTAACCAATGCATATTAAAATCCCGCTGAGCAAATATTAAGGGAATATATCTTGTTCCCACTCCCTCTCCTGAAAATCTTATTTGAGAATTTTTTTAAAAAAAATGAGGTTCAAGAACATTTGCAATAGCAATGAACATGCTTTTCTGTCAGGAGGAATCACAAGTACTTTGCCAGATTTCTTTGCAGTGAAATGTTGGTGTCCGTATAGCATCGTGAAGTTAGACCTGGCTCTTTAAATTCACAGCAGAACGGACAACTCTGGAATGCCATGCTGAGACAAATTATTATTTTGCTTTCCCAGAAAACTTGAATGAGGGTATGGTGCCAGTTTCAGAGGAGATAGCATGGAAGTTTCATACTGATGTTATGAGAAAACAATCAAGAAAATTCAGCAAGTGTTGTATTGAGTACCGGATGGTAACCTATACTTACCGAGGCCAAGCTCTGCACCGAACCAGAATATTTACTGAAGAGACTTCCATTTGCATTTAAATAGGATTGAAATCCTTTTTCTTTAGCTGAACTCAATGACAATGATAGGTTTTGTCTACTGCTGGAACAACTGGATCCTGAAGAGAAAAACAGATTATGCATGCCTACTAAAGAGAGAGTTCCATTATTACAAGTGGCACTCGTATGATCACAACTGGGTTTTAATGAAGAAACCCCTAAAACTGCAGTTATATTTAAACATTTTAAGATAGTAGAACATATAAAAACTGCAAATCTCTCATTGCAGGACTAATTACTGTTACGTCAGCTCCATTGGCTGCCAGTTTGCTACTGGGCCCAATTCAAAGTGCTGGCTTTGACCTACAAAGCTCTAAACCAGTGGTTCTCAACCTGTGGGTCCCCAGGTGTTTTGGCCTACAGCTCCCAGAAATCCCAGCCAGTTTACCAGCTGTTAGGATTGCTGGGAGTTGAAAGCTAAAACATTTGGGGATCCACAGGTTGAGAACCACTGCTCTAAATGGTTCTGGTCCAACTTACCTGCCCGGATGTATTTCCCTTTATAAGCCTTCTAGAGCTTTAAGATCTGCTGGGGAGGCCATGATCTTGGTCCCACCCCCTTCGCAAGCACCACTGGTGGGGATGAGAGACAGGGCCTTCTCAGTGGTGGCCCTTCAATTGTGGAACTACCTCCTCAGTGACATCAGGATGGCCCCATCCCTCCTGGTCTTCAGGAAAAGGATAAAGACCTAGCTCTGTACACAGGCGTTTGGAAATGGGATATTATGGAATCGACCTCAATAGCTTGAATAATGACCATGAGAAAATTAATAAGTTAATTAATAAGACCAATGAAACGGCACCTTAATATGTTTTTAATCTGCTATGTTTTGAATTTGTTTTATTGATTATATTAGTGATATTTTGTTTATATATTTTAACTATTTACAGTGTGATATGGATTGTTTTATTATTGTTTATGTTGAGGCATTAAATTTTTGCCACCTTGAGTCCCCTGCGGGGTCAGAAAGGCAGGATATAAATAAAGTAAATAAACAAATAAATAAAATAATTGTATATTCTACAATGTTAGCAAGGAAATACAAAGGACAACATTATTGTTAGTATGCAAAGTTATGATTTTATTATCAGATTTTACTGATCACTTTTTCTAAGGAGGTGGTATGCATATTTTGCAGACATCAATATTTGAGGATGGCAGATAAGACAATAAGAGAAACTATACTGTCTATACTGGGCCTGCTGTTAGGGGAAAGTCCCCTTGTAACCTGAATGTTCCCATGACAAGCTCCCAAATTCTTCCACTGACAGACCAGAAAGGAACACACTAAAAAGCTATTTACTTAAATCTTATCTAAGTACAAAAAAGACCTTCTTTACAGATATGACATCATATCTACTGTTTCAAACAAGTGTGTTTAAACATGTGCATACACTTCCTGCAGCCCAGAAGGAAAAGCCATGAACCCACTAACCCCTTTGGTGAGTGCATGTGTGTTTTACTTATCTATAGATTAAAGAAGATGTTTAGGTACTGGCTGAGAACACAGTCTAGACAAAAACAGACAGATCAATGCATGCATGCTACTGCATGCACATAATATCCTGCTGAAATATATCTTAGTAGACGACCCTGGTGATGGTGGGGATGAGGTTGGGGACAGAGGCAAGTCACAGATGCTTGTATCTCATTTCCAGGTTTTGGGGTGAGATGATCACCCCAAAACCCACATGCTTTTAAGTGGAATCCATTGTCCCATGACATCTAGCTGATAGTTTTTGCTGGCAACCATAATTCACAGTCATTCTTGTTAAACACAGGCAGTCTCCCCCTCTTAAAAAAACAAAAACCAACAACAGTGGTACTGTAGACTTTCCGTTAATCGGCACCCATGAGGATCGGGAGATTCTGGATAAATGTAGTTCTGGTTGCTTGAAAGTTACTTTTAAAAATAGGCCTAACTAATACTATGGAGCCTCTGGTGGCACAGCAGGTTAAACTGCTGACCTGCTGAACTTGTTGACCAAAAGGTTGGTGGTTCAAATCCAGGGAGCGGGGTGAGCTCCTGCTGTTAGCCCCAGCTTCTGCCAACCTAGCAGTTCGAAAACATGCAAATATGAGCAGATCAGTAGGTATCACTTTGATGGAAAGGTAACAGCGCTCCATGTAGTCATGCTGGCCACATGACCTTGGAGGTGTCTGTGGACAACATTGGCTCTTTAGCTTAGAAATTGAGATGAGCACCCCCCCCCCCCCCCCCAGAGCTGGGCTCGACTTGATTTAATGTTAAGGGGAAACCTTTACTAATGTTGTTATTCCTAGATTTTTCAAAAAGGGTAAGAATTCAGGGGCTGTAATCTTAGAAAAAAAGTGACCAGACTTTGTTCTCTTTGTAAATGAGAGAGGTGATTTTAAAAAATGGGGGGGGGGGAGTATTGGGGCTTCTGACAGATTCAAGAAAGTTCAGCCACTGCTCTTGGAAAAAGGATAACATTGGTTGATGGGTTTTCCCTGTAGTGGCAAAGTAGTCACTTACTATGCTTTCTAAACAATTGTTCCATAGCTTTCCTCTTTTTCTGACAGCTTCTAACATCTAATCTCCTCAGTTCTTCCATTGTGTCAGATATTCTTTCTCTCTCAAACCATATCCATTTTCTGCTTTTCTTACTGTTATTTCTCATGTTTTATAGAGAATTATCTTGCACTTTCTTAACATCTTTGGCAAATGGAACAGAAATTAAAATCTTGGTCTTGGCAAACTAGTATTGGCAGCTTCATTGTTGTAATTTTACTTTGATAATACTTGATGAAAATACAAGTACCAAATACTACATTTGGATAAATGTAGTTCTGGTTGCTTGAAAGTTACTTTTAAAAATAGACCTAACTAATACTATGGAGCCTCTGGTGGCACAGCGGGTTAAACTGCTGACCTGCTGAACTTGTTGACCAAAAGGTTGGTGGTTTGAATCCAGGGAGCGGGGTGAGCTCCTGCTGTTAGCCCCAACTTCTGCCAACCTAGCAGTTCGAAAACATGCAAACGTAAGTAGATCAATAGTTACCACTTCTGCGGGAAGGTAACAGTGCTCCATGCAGTCATGTCGGTCACATGACCTTGGAGGTGCCTACGGACAACGCGGGCTTAGAAATTAAATTGAGCACCACCTCCCAGAGTTGGACACAAGTAGACTTAATGTCATGGGGAAACCTTTATCTTTTACCTAATACTATACTTCATACTATACCATACCATAAACTCTGCACTGACTTGCTATTAATTTTGAAACACAGTAATTAAGATAAATAAGTTTGACTGTATTATAAAAACAGCTTTGTGAATGCAGTATTATTTCTTTGACTCTTTTGCCAAATGCTTGAGAGTTCCAGTTGCTTGAGTTCAAGTTAACGGATAGTCTACTGTATATAGTTTCTAGATAACATATTCATATCTCAATTTTCCATAAAAAAGCAAATGAACTATTTACAATTTTATCCTATTCCTAACATGATCATCTTCACAGCTAAACCTGCTGTCATGTGCTGTATTGCACATTCTTATGAAGAAGCAAGCCCTACTGTGTTCAATGCAACCTTTTTCTCAGATATGTATGTATTTCGGGTATTTAGAAAACCATAGGTTTGGGATATTAATTTTCCATAGACATATTGCTTACCTTTATCTGATGAAGACGTTTTCATGTGGTCTAACACCAAATGACTTGGTTCCCATGGAGATACTTTCCTGGCTTTCTTCCCACGTTTTCTTTTGAAATGATGGGCAAGGAACAGCACAGATACAGCACTCACTGCGGTTACCACAAATAACTTTTTAAGACCTGGTGAGATCTTAATCTGAAAAGAAATTGAAAAAGAAATATATCACACACACATTTCTGAAAGGATAGATTGGTTTATGCCTACTTTTAAAATTCATACTGGCAACATGACTCTCACACACATTCTATTTTAATTACATCTTCAATTTTGAAGCAGTACCAAGAATGTTTAAAAGCTTAAGTTCAACAATGTATATGTCTATAAATTCAAAGAGACATATATTAGCATTTCTTCTAGCAGTAGCACAGGGTATGTCATTTTTACATGTCTTCTGTCTGTCCCAGTTTGGCAGGGTTGGTGCCAATTAATTCTTTGCTGTCTTTTTCAACTGAGTTTAAAATCTCCTACTTTCTCTCCTTCTCATCCCACTTTCCTCTTTCATCATGACTTACTTCCATTGGTACAAACTGAGGCTCCTTTTACACTGCTATAACATCCAGATTATCACAGGGAGCAGTCTACCCCCCTGCCTAAAGCGCTTCATTGGCTGCTGTTCAGTTTCCGGCCCAATTCAAGGTGCAGGTCATCACCTGCAAAGCCCTGAATGGTTTGGGACCTGCCTACCTTCGAGACCACATCTCCTCATACGAACCTGCGTGATCCCTTCAATCTTCGGGGGAGGCCCTCCTTTCACTCCTGCCTCTGTCACAAGCGCAGTTTGTGGGAACAAAGGAGAGGGCCTTCTCCATGGTGGCCCCTCGGCTCTGAAACTTGCTCCCCAGGGAGATTAGGCAAGCTCCCACCCTGGCTGCCTTTAGGAAAAGTTTAAAAACCTGGCTTTTCCAATGTGCTTTTGAGGTATGAACAAAAAATCCCCATACCATGCTGTCTCAGTATAAATTGTCCTTCTGATACACTTTATCTCATCCCTCAATGAAGGTGAACCCCATTGTTTATCCCACCTGAGTCTTCCACTAGAGTGACACACCATTCTATTTATCTGTCTCGCCCAGGGGTTTTATAATTTTATCCTTTGCATTTGGCCCATTTCGCTTTGTTTAACTCTTTTATCATTTTATATTTAGTGTTATTATGTTATTGTCATTATTTTTATTGTATTATTTTGTTATCATTTAGTATTTTATTTGATGTTTTGTCTGTTGTATATATTTTGTTTTGCCTTACTGTAATTCTTGAGCTTGGCCTCATGTTAGTTGCCCCAAGTCCCTTCGGGGAGATGGTGGCGGGATATAAATAAAGTTTATTATTAATATTATTTATTATTATCAAAACAGATAAACCACATTATCTGCTTTGAATTGGATTATCTGCGTCTACATTGCCATATTATCTAGTTCAAAGCAGATAATCTAAATTTTATATGGCAGTGTAGAAGGGATCTGAGATCATAAATATTCTGAACTCAACATATTATGCAGCTAAAGCAGCTAAATAAGTAAATTAACATTGAGATATAGTTTCCTTGGTACCAGTATCTATAATGCAGTGTTAGCTGTTGAGGTTCATCAGGAGTCCCACATTCACAAATGCGGCAGATAGCCCATTGTGTCTCATACATAATACTTTATCCACGGAAGTAAAATGTTGTGCTTCCAGATATTAACAGCTACAACCTTGGTTTCAGTATGAGATTACACATCTGCACACACACACACAAGTTTGTGGATTCACAGCAATACATTGATCCACTATTCAGTGAAAAATCATCTGAGAAAGGGAAGTTGGATTTGAAGCATAAAGGTAAAGGTTTCCCCTCGACATTAAGTCTAGTTTTGTCCGACTCGGGGTGGTGGTGCTCATCTCCATTTCTAAGCCAAAGAGTCAATGTTGTCCGTAGACGCCTCCAAGGTCATGTGGCTGCATGGAGTGCCGCTACCTTCATGCCTAAGCGGTACGTATTGATCTACTCACAGAGTCATGTTTTCGAACTGCTAGATTGGCAGAAGCTGGGGCTAACAGCAGGATCATAAATATGATAAAGAAGTACATGGCCCTTTATTGATCTCTTTATAGCTATGTTCACTGGCTCAATGTCTTTGAACCAAAGCAATTTTGGAATGCTTTAGAAATACCTTACGGACCGCATCTCGGCCTACGAGCCCACGAGGACCTTGAGATCATCTGGGGAGGCCCTTCTCTCGATCCCGCCTGCCTCGCAGGCACGCCTGGCGGGGACGAGAGAGAGGGCCTTCTCGGTGGTGGCCCCCCGGCTGTGGAACTCCCTCCCTGCTGATGTCAGACAGGCCCCCTCCCTCATGGCCTTTCGTAAGGGCCTGAAAACTTGGCTCTTCGAGCAGGCTTCCAACTAAATGCTATACTACGGATAATGACAACCGGATTGAACTATGACGACGAGATTGACTATGATTCCATAAATATGACGGAGCGGATTTTTAGTGTGTTAGATGTATGTATTAGTGATGTTAATTGTTGTTGATTCCTTTGTAAAATGTCTTTTTTGTACTGTACACCGCCGCGAGTCGCCCCAGGGCTGAGAGCGGCGGTTAACAAATGCAAGAAATAAATAAATAAATAAATAAATTTGAAAAAGATATGCAAACTGCATATCATCATATGTAATAGTCTCAAAAAAAGAGCAACTCAGAGACTCCTCAGCGGATTATCAGAAACAAAATGTATGTTATTCACCAAATATTCTTCACATATTGATGCAGCTGTTTAATTTTGGAAGTCCTGGTCTAACAATTAGATTTTACCATAAATATAGTTATCTATGCATCCTGTATATATTGTGTAAATAACATATCAGTCAGTATACCCTGCGATATGTTACCATTATGTCTGTATCTACTAGGGCAGGATCATTGGCTGCATTATTTCTAGGTGCCAAATATATCATTTAAACTGCTGTGTTGCCTACGCTGACATTTCTTAGCAACTTCTAATTCCTATGCCTGTGTTATTTGCCCTTCTCAACAGAGCCAAGAGCACTAGTGAAGCTGTAGTCCTTTCAAGAAGTTATTTTATTCAACAGGCAACAATTGAGAAATGGTACATGGCTATCAAAGAGAACACAAGAAAAGCAGAGTGCAATAAACAGTGCTATATTTGCTGTTCCCTGGATTTATACACCCTTCTGCACAATTTTATTTTATTGCAAACTGGACTACTGCATAAAGCAAATTCGCACCCCCTTGAGTGTCTCCCTGGATGTCACACAGCCACCCACGTATTAGATTTTATTGCAGTACATAATTTGTCTGTTTGCACATGCAGTCACATTTCTAATGCATGGTATTTAAACAGTCAAATCATTTTTCTATCTTATGATATACACCAAATAATCTTGCTTGATTTTTTCACTCCTCATTGAAGTACAGTAGAGTCTCGCTTATCCAACATAAACAAGATGGCAGAACTTTGGATAAGCAAAAATGGTGGATAATATGGAGGGATTGAGGAAAAGTTGATTAAATGTCAAATTACATTATGATGTTATAAATTAAACACCAAAACATCATGTTTTACAAGAAATCGACAGAAAAAGCAGTTCAATACACAGTAACATTAGGTAGTAATTACTGTATTGACAACTTTAGTACCGAAACATCGCAATGTATTGAAACAGCTGTGGATCCGGGCAGGAGGCAGACTGCATTGGATAATACAGAATGCTGGATGAGCAAAGGTTGGATAAGCGAGACTCTACTGTAAATTAAATAAACTCTTCACTGTTCTAGACTGGAGAACATCAACACAAATGTAGTTAAATTTGGTCCACTTCAAATCAATACTCACATCCATTATTGAGTCAAGAGTAATGTTTCCGAATTCAATTGTGAATGACTGTGATGGTAAGACAGCTTTATTGCAGCCATGTTCCAGAGTGTTAAGACTCCACCCTAGCCTGCTTTATTTACATATGTGACACATGTCCACCTCTCCCACATAACTGCCTATGCTAAATGTGATCTGCCTTTCTCAGTTCATAAAAAATAACGAAGTGTCACCATTAAGGCATACATTAAGACAGAAAGAGCAAAAGTGAAATACGTAAACATTGCTAGAGCTATAGAAACAAATATATATATATATATAAACACTTCCTGAAGCTTTCAATTACACCCTGATGCAAAGGATGTGGCTCTTAGCACAATAAATGAATAACACAAAATACCGGTACTTCATTTTTGTAATGACCAGGTCTGACAATCCAAAACCTTGCTCAGAAACGATTTCACTTAAATATGGCACATAATAGTAGACGACATAAAATAGGAGTAAATATTATTAGCGCACTCTACAAAAAGCATTACAAAAAATAGAAATGCAATAGTTACCTGGGTTAGTGAATGGTACCAGGAAAGGGGAAGATCAAATACTCTTAAAGCTGTGGTCTTCAAAGAAAAAGGGGTCTCACCAACAGCGTCTTCTGACATGGCTCCTTCTTTCCCAAAGCATCATCGAGAGAAACTATGTCAAAATACTGGCATGTGATGACGAAGAAAGTCTGCCAATGAGAGAGACAGACCAGATTACACACTCCGTGCCTTGAGAGGTTTTTTCAGCAATGTAAAATTCTTCTGTCCAAAATTGAGATAGCACAAGGAAAGAAGACTGCAGTGGACAGTATGGGAAAAAACCATAAGGTGATTACCCTTTCCAGTTTTAATGGGGAGAGGAATAAGGAGGCAATCATATAGTAAGCTCCACTGAATGCATTAGGATTTACTTTTGAATAGAAATGTACAATTGCATAGCAAAGTACCAATTAATAGCTGGCTCTCAAACGTGGAAAAATCACAAAATGTCCTGCAAAGAATCACTTACAATGCTCTGCAATGCCCAATGTTATTGACGAAGATGCAAAACACTATGTATGCTAATATTAATGAGAATGACCATTCTTACTGTGGCTGACCTGAGCTAGCTGCAAATATGAATGTGAGAACAACTATTACGACATAAGGCTATTAAAAACGCACAATGGGGCTTTTATAGACATAATAGTTTTAGCTACCGTCAAAACATGCAAAGCAGAATGTGAGGATATAATCTTTCTGCAAGGAAAAAAAAACTAAGGGTAATTGTTTTCAGGCTACAGGCACCTTTTAAAATCAGTCCTAAAATTGTGTTGTAGAAGGTTGTCATGGCCAGAATCACTGAGTTGCGGTGAGTTTCCCAGGATGTATGGGCATGTTCCAGAAGCATTCTCTCCTGACGTTTCGCCCACATCTATGGCAGGCAACCTCAGAGGTTGATGGGTCTGTTGGAAACTAGGCAAGTGGGGTTTATATATCTGTGGAATGTCCAGGGTGGGAGAAAGAGATCTTGTCTGTTCGAGGAAAGTGTGAATGTTGCAATTGGCAACCTTGATTAGCATTTAATGACCTTGTAGCTTCAAAGCCTGGCTGCTTCCTGCCTGGGGTAATCATTTGTTGGGAGGTGTTAGCTGGCCCTGATTGCTTCATGTCAGGAATTCCCCTGTTTTTTTGGTTTTTTTTTAGTGTTCCTAAAATTATTTTGATGGTTACCAAGAACTTTTTCGATTTTTCAGAGAGAACCATGTGGCAGTCATCCAAGAAACATTTACTCCAACTTCGCACTAGGGCTGGCTCTTCATTGCCATATCATCCAATTTCTGAATCCACATTTTCTGCTTTGAACTGGATTATGTGGCAGTGTAGATGGGATTTAAGATTCTTTAGTTTGAGCAGGAGTTGTAATTAAAGCGGGGGGGGGGGCATAAATGAAAGAGTACATTTGTTTCAGTTTAACACTCGGAAACCTACAATCCACAGTGTATGCCTTCAAATTCCATTGCTGCAGTAGAAAGAAAATGACATTACAATGCAGTGAACCCATGATGTCTGCTGGGTTTTGGTCTAAGATCCCGCATAGATACCAAATCCATGAATGAACAATGGGGTAGTAAAACAGTGCCACTTATATAAAAACAGCAAAATCGAGGTTTGCCTTTTAGAATCCATTTTTTGGGAGGAATATTTTCCAAAAAGCCGTGGATGATGGAATCTGTGGATGCTGAATCTGTGGATATAGAGGCTTGCCTGAATTTATGAAGGGGTGGGTGAGGAACATTTACAAAACAGAAGAGTTTCTAAAGATAATTTATTATAACAGACTGACTAGCCTAGGCATGGGCAAACTTCGGCCCTCCAGGTGTTTTGGACTTCAACTCCCACAATTCCTAACAGCCTACCGGCTGTTAGGAATGGTGGGACTTAAAGTCCAAAACACCTGGAGGGCCAAAGTTTGTCCATGCCCGATCTATTCTATATACATTATGAGGTACCACTATTTGTAGGATAATACATTTGATTAATAAAAGTAAAGCTCTCCAGTTCATCATATTTCAGAAGGCCCCGGTGGTGCAATGGGTTAAACCCTTGTGCCAGCAAGACTGCCGACTGAAGGTTGGCAGTTCGAATCTGGAGAGCGGGATGAGCTCCCATCTGTCAGCTCCAGCTTCTCATGCATGGATATGAGAGAAACCTCCCAAAGGATGGTAAAACATCCAGGCATCCCCTGGGCAACGTCCTTGAAGACGGCCAGTTCTCTCACACCAGAAGCGACTTGCATACTACATGTGTTGCTATAGCCTTAATTCAGATCTTTACCAAACCGTGGATGGAGGGGTGATTCTCCTCAGTGTGGTATTTGGGCAACCATACAAGATAAAGGTTTCCCTGACATTAAGTCCAGTCGTGTCCAACTCTGGGGGTTGGTGCTCATCTCAATTTCCAAGCCGAAGAGCCAGCGTTGTCTGTAGACACCTCCAAGGTCATGTGGCCGGCATGACTGCATGGAGCACTGTTACCTTCCCGCTGGAGTGGTACCTATTAATCTACTCACATTTACATATTTTCGAACTGATAGGTTGGCAGAAGCTGGGGCTAACAGTGGGAGCTCACCTTGCTCCCCAAATTCGAATAGCCGATCTTTTGGTCAGCAAGTTTAGCGGCTCAGCGGTTTAAACCACTGCGCCACAGGGGGCTGCATACAAGATAAAGAATACCCTTTTGTTGTTGTTTTCAATTAAAGAAAAAGACCTCACAACCTCTGAGGATGCTTGTCACAGATGCAGGCGAAACGTCAGGAGAGAATGCTTCTAGAACATAGCCATTTAGCCCGGAAAACCTACAACAAGCCAAAGAAAAAGACAACGTTACAACCTGGATTAGTGTGATCTTTTGTGTGAAACCCACTGGTTATTCCTGCCCTCTTTCCCAAGAGAGTCAGTTGCCGGCTGACAGGGATCAGACATGTCTCTCCTCAGGCTGAAGGGCTGTCATATCTTCCCTCACAAGAAAGGAGAACAGCCTTGGGGAGGGGGGTGGGTTACCTGTCAGGTGTGTCAGGTGTCAGAGCTCCTCGGTCCCTCCTTTGCACCAAGCGGGCACTCTTGCAGCGGCTAAAATGAAGTCTGGGAGGGAACAACCACAGAGAGAGGAAAAGCAGAGCACTGCATCTTGCCTGGGTCGGCCAGAGGCACACAGACTCCACATCAGTCTTTCTGAAGGGCAGCAGCCAATGCGCCACTTGCTCCTCA